>NC_139227.1:0-130691 GCF_055691185.1 Crinia signifera | reverse complement strand
ACCTTTGTATCCTTCACGACCCCATCCTGATTTACCCGTGTATCCTGCACCTATGCCATTAACACTTTGTACGCTGAATAGACAACTCTAAAGGTGGGTACCCAAGTACAGATTTTCTGTCTGATCTATCTGGTGGGAACAAAAAACATGGATATGTATGGGAGCAAATGACCATCAAAAAATTGTTCCCAAACGCTTGAAAACAGACGGTGATCAGTCAGACAAATTGTTTAAATCATTCTGATATAACAAATTTATCAAAGCATATATCATTTTCTGTTTTCCTGCATTTGGGTGGAAATGTTTGATTGTCATATGCTCCCATACATTTCCAGGTTTTTGATCCGACCAGATAGATCACACAGAAAATCTGTACGCGTGTACGCACCTTTATTTTCAAAGAGAAAAATATGTGGTGGCAAGGTGCGCTTGCTAGCAGCAGCTGGTTTGGGGATAGTCAGTCCCCAGAAAATAAACTAAGTAAACAAAGAGATAACCAGTGCTAGATTTGCTTCTCAAATAATTTTAAAAAATGACGGTTTCTTAGCAATATAAAAATGTAATAAAAGTTAGAAACCTACATATAAAAATATATATGGGGACACAGAAAATAGTAGTGTTAGAATATGATAAATGCCCTTTATGACACTGATAGACTCCTACAGTATATCCAGGATAGTCGGAATAACTGGGAGGGTTGTCTCTAATTAGAGCAGCAATGTATTACCAGGTGGCCGGATCCAGATGCATGATGAATAATGGATGAATATTTCTGGTAGCTTGTCCGGTAGACCTGGGTTGAGTAATGGTGATGGCTGCATATCCAATCTATGAGATATATAAAACCTTAGATAACCAGGTAGAGATAGTGGATCCCGTATCCAGTATTGTTTAGATGGAATTTTGTAATACTCAGGAGTCTAGTGATGTCAGGGTGAATACATTCTGAGAAGCTCTACGCCTTGCTCTGGGAAAGGTCTCACAGCTTCATCAGGAGCTCCTGTCTTCTCTCTCCCATAGCAGGCAATCACATTCTGCTTCATCATTTTTCTAGCACCTTCTAGAAGATAGTAGTAGCTACAAACTTATTGGTTGCTATAGGCAACATCTCCACTTCTTTAAACATGCACTTGAGTAAATATAACCCTTGATTTCTGATCTAACCATAATTACAGTTTTGTCACAGGCATTTACTCTGTATGACTTTGAAAGCACCTTACCAAACATTTTACAAAGCCAAGGATGGGGAAAAAAGTGGATGGAGATAAAGCACCAGCCAATCAGCTCATCACTAACTGACATGTCACAGGCTAGGTTTGAATAATAACAGGATCTGGTTGGCTGATACTTTTGGGGAAATTTACCAAGATGTGAGTTCTATTGTAGATGGGATGTTGCTATAGGCAACCAATCAGATACTATTTATTATCTTCTAGAAGGTGCTAAATAAATAAGTGGATTATGATTGGTTGCCCATAGCAACAGCCCATGTAAAATAGAACTCTCATCTTAGTAAAATTTCCCCTTTATCTCTGGCCAAGGCTTATTATATAGACCCCTATATTCCTTATCCTAACTACATTGTGGGTAAATATAAGTTAAGCTTCACACTTCAGATAAATAGGTATGGTAGAGCTTTCTGTCTTCATGTTCTAGTGTATACTTCTTATATTAACCTCTGCATTGCTACCAGCCACCGAGATCATTTGTGCAGTTTAATAGCTGCACAGTTCATCTGCAGTGTACATTACTGGCAGTTGAAAATGGTGGCTCTTTTTCATACATTTAAACCAGTTGGACTGCATTTTTTTTTTTTTTTGGGGGGGGGGGGGGGGGGGGATTTCATCACTCTGAGTTCTGTAGGATAAAACCATCTGAACATAATGTTGCCCATCCAAGCTCCAGAATCTATTGCATTCCCCAGCTTTGTGCATACAAGGAAAGTGAGCAAATATCCGAAAACAACATTTTCTCCGGTGCTCACCAGGCCAATGCGACGTTCCGAGGTGGCGACTGCCGCTAAGTAATTTCACGGATAGGGAGGGGGTTCGGGTGATGCGGCGGCAGCCGCCTAGTCGCTCCGGAGGGTGGGTCGCTGCCGCCGCCGGTGCCACTCACCTCCATGGGGGGGGAACCTGCTGCAAAACTGGCACCCTCCAGTGGCCTAGAGCTGTCTAGTGGTGGCGCCGGCCCTGGATGTTCCAAGCCTTTTGGAACATCCCATCACACATGGCAATGATATTAATTGCATAAGTACTAACATATGCAATTAGTATTACAAAGGCCAGCACTCCCATGTTTCAGCCCAGGTAGTCCCTATGTGCATGCGTAGAGGGACATAGCGGCTGTGTGTGTGCGTGTGGGGGGGGGGGGGGCACTTCTTTCCATATAGAGCACAGAAAGGTAGCCCATAGGCTCCTATAGAGTAACGCCAGCAAAAGTTGTCATTACTCTTTGCACCAAAGCCCAAGTAAAAATGTTGATAATGTAGCATGTTTTTACATACTAAGCTGCTGACAAATGATTGGCTAATTCAATATTTTAATAAATGTCCAATCACTGTATGTTCATATTCGGTACATAATAAAGTGACTCTATGTTTATACACCACCCTGTTCAGAGTAAGTAAACCTTGCAGTTATGTTTTCTTCTACATGTTTGTCTATAGTCTCTGTCCTACTTTATTTGAACTTGACATAACATCAAGATCCAACTCAGTTGGTGATATGCTCAATTCCATACCTGAGCCCTATGAGACATTTGCTTTTTTTGATCCCACAAATGAAGATGAAGTATCTGCACTTTTCTCTGCCTCCCACTCTACTACCTCTCCTCTTGACCCTATACCCTCGCAAATAAGTAAATCTCTGTCTCCTGTGCTCATCCCAATCTTAACTAAAATCTGTAACCTCTCTTTCTCTACTGGTGTCTTTCCTTCATTGTTCAAACAAGCAGTTATTACTCCGATTCTGAAAAAACAGAATTCTGATCCAAGCTCTCTCTCCAACTACCATCCCATTTCTCAACTTCCATGCACCTCCAAACTACTTGAAAGACTTGCCTATACTCGCCTCACACACTTTCTTAACTCGCACAACTTAATGGACCCGCATCAGTCAGGCTTTCATGCCCAACACTCCACAGAGACAGCACTGACTAAAGTTGTGAATGATCTGGTCACTGCTAAGTCTAAAGGCCACTACTAATTCTTCTATATCTCTCTGCTGCTTTTGACACTGTTGACCACACACATACAAACACTACAATCCATAGGTCTCAAAGACACAGCCCTCTCTTGGTTCTCATCCTACCTATCTAACTGCTCCTTTAGTGTTCATTTCTCTGATTCTACCTCCTCTTCGCTACCTCTTTCAGTTGGAGTACCTCAGGGTTCAGTTTTAGGTCCCCTGCTTTTCTCAATCTATACCTCATCTCTTGGCAAACTAATCAGCTCCTTTGGATTTCAGTATCATCTGTATGCGGATGATACTCAGCTCTACCTATCCTCCCCGGACCTGTCCCCATCTGTATTGAGCTGTGTCTCTGAATGCCTTTCTGCTGTTTCATCCTGGATGTCATCTCGCCACCTCAAACTTAATATCTCAAAAACAGAATTAATTATATTTCCGCCAATAAATAGTAGTTACCAACCTGATATCTCTATCGCTGTTGAGAAGATGACAATCACTCCTACCTCTCAAGCTCGCTGCCTAGGTGTTATCCTTGACTCAGAACTTTCCTTTGTACCCCACATTCAATCTGTCTCAAAATCATGCCACATGCACCTAAAAAACATATTTAAAATCCACCCTTACCTTACACAAGACACTGAAAAGACTCTAATCCATGCTCTCATCATCTCACGCATTGATTATTGCAATAGTCTCCTTATTGGCCTTCCCCAATACAGACTCTCACCACTACAGTCCATTATGAATGCAGCTGCAAGGCTTATCTTCCTAGCCAGACGTTCATCATCTGCAAAGCTACTCTGTCAGTCACTTCATTGGTTACCTGTATTCTACCGTATTCAATACAAAATTATTTTACTTACACACAAAGCCATAAACCAAACTACACCAACATACATATCTTCTCTTATCTCAAAATATCATCCAACACAACCTCTACGCTCCTCCCAAGATCTGCGTCTCTCATCCACACTCATTACTCGCTCCCATTCCCAACTGCAGGACTTTCTTCGGGCTGCACCCACTCTGTGGAATGCCCTCCCAAGCACAATAAGACTCTCCTCCAGTCTCCAAACCTATAAGCGTTCCCTGAAGACTCATCTCTTCAGGCAAGCTTATCAAATACCAGAACCAGTCATAGAACCTTGCGTTCTGGTGGAATCGATGCAATAAAGAATACAGTATCTATCCTTATGTATCAATGCCTATTTCCCTATAGATTGTAAGCTTGCGAGCAGGGCCCTCCTACATTTTGACTGTCTGTAAATACCCTGTTTTGTTGTGTCACTGTCCCCTTTGTGAAGCGCAACGGAATATGCTGCGCTATATAAGAAACTGTTAATAAATAAATAAATAAATAAGATCCAATAGTTTAATAAACAAATACTTCCCCTCTATCCTTTAATGCCACATGGCTCATGCTCATCGTAATTGTGGAACAAAGGACAGCACAATAAAGGTGGTTTTGGTTGATAGATCTACAGTCAATAGGTCATCCATGTCGGCATAGAGTTCGAATATAAAAGCACAAAGCATGCCAAGCGAAGCGAGCCATGCAAGGGTTCACATTACACTAATTGGGAGTCCATGTCAACAGTTGTTGACACATCGGATCAGAGCCCCTAGCTTGTAAGTGCTGCACGTAGGATCTGTGGAATCAGACACTGTTCACATAACACAAATTGTAATAAATACAGCAAGCTTATGCAGAGAGACCTCCAATTTATACTGTTGGATGGATACGTTTTTTCCTCATGTCTGAGGCATCCGAACATTGCGCTGCCCTGATGTTTTATATAGAAACAGTCAGAGGCGTAACTCTAGGAGGCAATGGAGTCATCTGCCGCCGGGCTCCTGCTCCCAAGGGGGCACCTCTCCTCCCATGCGAGTTTGAATCAGTTAATTGAAAGCCATCAATATTGCTTCTGTGGCTGTCTTCCACTCCTAATATCATTATCATCATCAGTTTGGTGTCACACCCTGTATTAGAACCCATGACCTGTCTTACTAGAGAAGACACCTTACTAATTGAGCTATTTGAGGGGCACCAATATTTATCTTGCCTCCGGGCAACTGAGACAAACTTACGCCACTGGAAACAGTGCAGTGCAACTTATTTGGCATGTAATAGTGCTGGTGGAAGCGGGATTTTACCAGGTGACTGCCTGAGATATAAAGCAGTGCTCGAAGTGGAAATTTAAAAGGGGGGGGGTATGGAAATGTAAAGGAATAAGTAATGCGTGCGCCGTGGCCTATCGAGAAGACGGCGTGGCATCACAAAGGGGCGCAGTATTATACCACACACCGTAATGCCCATTGCACATTTTAGCGAACTTCGTAATACAGATTACACATAAGGCCACACGTGATGCCCATTACACAGTATATAGCAAACCGTAATGCCCATTACACATTATATAACAAACCGTAATGCCCATTACACATTGTGCCACACATCGTGATGCCCATTACATATTTGACACATAAGTGCCACTTACCTACATGCTCATTGCTAGGGACTTCATGCTAGATGCCAATGGGGCTTCATGCTCGTTGCCAAGGGGGACTCAAATTGAAGCCATTTGTCCCCTCATAGCGAGACACAGCTGCCCCTGCTGCCCCAGCCACTATGACAACTTCAAGCAGTACCTGCTGCCCACTTGTCACGAAATGGGTGTGTGGAATCAGTCGTGACTGGAGTGGTCAGATGGTGGATTAATGGAGTGGTGCGGATCTCAGGAAGAGAGGTGTGACCAGCCGGAGATGGGTTAACACAAACAGGTTTATTGAAGGAACTCATATAACAGATAATGTAACCAGGATCAATACTTCTTGATTGGACAAATAATAAATAGATGCAAGTCTCTGATAAATAACAAGTAACAAAAGATAGCAGTCCTTTGCAAAAATAAACAAGATATGTGCCGGTAGTTCTGGGAGGATAAGGCAATTTTCAGGATTTGAGTTTAGAGAAAAGAAGGATACAGTACCTGAAGATTGGACAATTGGATGACTGAAGATTGGATGGCTGGATGACTGAAGATTGGATGGTAGATTGGATGGTTGAATGATTGAAGATTGGATGGCTGGATGACTGAAGATTGGATGGCTGGATGACTGAAGATTGGATGGCTGAATGATTGAAGATTGGATGGCTGGATGACTGAAGATTGGATGGCCGGATGACTGAAGATTGGATGGCTGGATGACTGAAGATTGGATGACTGAAGATTGGATGGCTGAATGACTGAAGATTGGATGGCTGAATGACTGAAGATTGGATGGCTGGATGACTGCTGCTGGGATCAGGATACAGCTGAATGACAGGATTACTGGAAGCTTACAGCAGAGACGTAGCACACAATAACTGGATGCAGCTTGTAGCAGGCAGGTCAGGAAACTGGAATCAGGACAGGGTAGCGACTTTGCTGAGAGCAACCTCTTAGTCCAGGAGCTGAATATTTAAACCCCTTGCCTTGCACCGATTGGATGAATAGCCAGGCAGCAACTGCAATAGCAGAAATGGACTCTGAATGGGACAATCAGTGCACAAGAGGAGAGCTAGCATGGGCTTCACCAAACAGGGAACCAAGGAGTTAATGGCTGATCAGGAGACTCTGGGCTAGCTAGAGTTCTCACAGGTGTGCAATTATCAGCACACAGACATTCATTGAGTGTATGGCAGCAGAAGTGGAGGCTGTAATATCCTGAGAAAGCAGCAACTGGAGAGAACATGCTGAACAAACATGCAGAAATTTTTTAAGTATTGTAACCTTGGTTATAAATTTACATATTTAAGTGCAATATCATTTTCTGAATCATACTTTCAAAGCAAATTGTTAAATACCACTGTACCGAATTTGACTTTACAATTATAACAGCCATGTACTGCATTAGGCATTTTGTAACATTGAATTAGTAATCAGTATACACTAGTGGGCTGCAGGACTGCAGCTCTCCCAGATTAAATCTGCTACTGTACTCTGCCTAAGTGAAGCTAGAAGCAGTCTATCGACCTGCTTTGGCTTTACTGTGACTGGCAGTGACTTCCTATTGGAAGTTAGACCTGCCAGTCACCCAAGGCAGTCACACTGGGAGATGCCTCTATGGCAGTGGCGTAACTACCTAATTGTCTCCCCCCCCCCCCCCCTGCTGCATATTTTTCGGCGGCCCCTCCCTCCCCTCGATGTACCTGCCCGGTCGCATCTGCCTGTCACGGTCCCGTCTCTCCCGGCGCCGGCTCCTGCTGCTATAATGAAAACGGACTCTTAGAAAATGGCTGCCCCCATACAGCAGACAGAAAACTGTCTGCTGTATGGGGGCAGCCATTTTCTAAGAGTCCATTTTCATTATAGCAGCAGGAGCCGGCGCCAGGTGATACGGGACCGTGACAGGCAGATGCGGCCTGACAGCAGCGGGTAAGTGGTAGCTATAGCCCCGCAGACCCCCGGCGCCCACAGGTTCTCTGCGTATCCCCGCCACCGTGGGGGCTGCGGAGCTATAGCTATGCCACTGCTCTATGGGCTGCTTCGGTTGCAGCCCATAGAAACTGGGGTATGTGCAGTACTGAGAACATAATGGACATGCGCCAGTCCCAGTGCCTGTCATCTGCAGTGCAGTGCTGAAGCAGCCTATAGAAGCTGGGGGCATGCTCAGTACTGACAGTAGTGCACGCAGGGGGGGTTCTGAGTACCCAGAACCCCCCCCCCCAGTAGTCTAAGGACCCTAGACTGAAAGCTAAGGGTCCCCTCTTTCCAAGGGTATAAGAATTTTAAAAATCGGCCCTTGGGAACCGGAGATATCTGACTTCAAAGCAGTGGTCCCCATCCAAGCCTGTTAATTGCTATTCCCAGTCAGATATTTCATGTTCTGTCTGACTTGGAGTTTTGCTGAGGGTATATTCCAAAACTGGGACTCTCTCCCTTCGATGGACACTAGTAGCTGGTCTCTACTGTTCCCAGAATCAGAGATATCAACCTTCCAGCATCTGGTTACTGCTCCAGCTCTACACACCTGGTATGTAGTTTTATAATCTCGTTGGCGGATTGCTCTGCCTCCTGAACTCTGATCCCCTAGTCCCCAGTACCATTTGGTAGGTGGGATTCTCTAGTTTTATTTCCATTAAAATCTAAGAAATCTATTTCTGGGATTTGGAGATATCTGCAGTCAAGCAAGCTGTCCCACCAGAAAATTATGAATAATAAGCCCACCCCTCCTCTGCATATAAAACATCCTGTACAACCCTGGAAGTTATGTATCAGGGCCCCTTCATTCAGCCCAATGCCCCCTTCTCCCACCCCATCTCCCACCATCTGTACATTAAAGGGGTAATTAGTGGAAATTACTGATCCAGGCCCTACATGCTGAGCGGTTGATATAATACCCCCTACTACCCGCGGGACATCAAAGATTCCCCCACCCCTGCCGCTGGAGGATCGGTAGGGGCCCCAATACATTGCTATGCCCAGGGGTCTACACTGCTGTATATATATATATATCTGACAAAGTCATCAGTGACGAAACGCGTTGGGGCGTGGTCACCCGACGTATCAGATCCTTACCTTGTGGTACCTGTCCGTCTTGAGTCCTTGTGCCGAGAACGCCGCCGCTGTGTCCATCTTGCCGGTCTTCTGGATGTCCTCTGGGGTCCGCGCTATCTGACGGTGTATTGACGGTGATTCCCGCACATGCTGACTACTGTTTTCTATTATGTATGTGAGCCTGCACTTTTCTCAGTAAACGCTGTTTCAAATTCTGCTCACCTGTGCGCTCCTCTTTTCTCTTTTGTTGCATGTGTTCTTACTGAGGCCGTGACAAAGCCTCGAAGAGTGAGCTGCACTACTTATTGAAGACAGGTTCCACAGTTATAAGTATCACTTTGCGCATTTCCTATTGTGTTTGTATATATATATATATATATATATATATATATATATATATATATATATATATATATATATATTATAAATATATTTATTATTTTTATAAATTTGGTTTATCTATAATACTTTAACTGACCCGGCATATACTGGGTCACCTAAGTGTCCATCTCCGTGCTATGCTCCGCCCCTCTGGAAACCCCCTTCTGAAAATCCTGCGTTTGCCCCTGACTGAGGACGATACGGTGCATGCAGTGGGGACCAGCAGTGGCAGCAGAGGATGGGGGCAGCTTTGGGGACAGTGGCAGCCCCCCACTGGTATATACCAATAAGTTTACACAACCTAGGGATAGTAACTTCTTTTTAACATGACTGTGACATATCTAAATTTAAATATGTATTTTATATCTATTATTCAAATTATTCGGAAAAAAACATTGTTTCCATGTACTTTTTTGTTGTTGTTACTAAAAGCACTACTGGGGACATGATATGTAATTGGCACTAAATATGATTTCTTGGCTTTCCAATTCAGTGTCTGAGATAATACACAAACTTTGCTTGATGTTTTCAAACCTTATTTCATGCACAAATAACATATATTTGTGAGTATTTCATGTGTTTAATGAGTTTATACAACATTGGTCCTGTCCTCAAGATATAACCTTGAAATTTAAAAATATTCCAAAACACGGATTAATCCTTTATCCAAAATACTTTAGGTCCCAAGCATTTTAGATAAGGGATACTGAACTTGTATATGCTAACATGAGTGCATGTTTTTTATATTCCCTTAATGTAATATTTACATAGTGCAGTCATATCATTATTGTCCTGGAGCTGATATAGAAACATTCATTTTAATTACAAGAAGTGAAGAGTTTAATTTTCTGTTAGAAATGCCCAGCATAGATACTTATCTTTGTATAATTCATCATGGTAATTATCAGTGCACAATTATTTACTTTTGTAGCAGACTGTATTTTTTTGTTATTTAATAATAGTCATTACCACTATGTCTGCATTCATTGTCATTACTTAGTGGTATTTCTGTTTAGGAAAAACTACGAGGATCTGCAAAGCACAATTGATGTCAATAAGAAAAATAGAAAAATGCTAATGAAGAATTAGGGAAAGAGCAAGTTACAGTATGTATTGGGTGAAATTTAATAGGATGAAAGATTCAGAAAGTGAAAGATTTGGTAAGGAATCTCCATTTTTTTTTAAAAGAGGCAATCATTTACTGTACATTGCAAAATCAAACTGGTTTTGCAGTGTAAATGATTGCCGTTGAAAAAAAACAACTGGAGATTTCTTACCAAATCTCTCACAAAATTTCACTCATCATTTGCAGAGTGTACCAGTATCATCTCTATTATATGTATCTATATATATATATGGGGGAAATTTACTAAAGGAAATTTGTAAAAAAAAATAGGTGTATTTGTATCCAGAAATACACTTATTTTTTACATTTACTATCCCGAAAATATGGCAATTCGTATTCGTATTGATAGCACATGTCAAAATAAGTGTATTTCTGGATACAAATACACCTATTTTTTTTTACTAATTTAATTTAGTAAATTTCCCCCATTGTGTGTATAAGAAACACTGCAATCTGTTGGCAGCGAGTGAAACTACATCTTTCTCACACATGCACAAACACAGAGGCAATCACAAGGTAGCAGACTAGCTTTCAAAGCATTTGCTTTGAGTGGACTTACTAGTACCTAAATATTTTGCCCAGTGCCCATTAAGGAGCATACTTACTCTGCTCTGTGCAACTGAGAGCCTACTTTTATTGAAGAACAGCACTGTTCAATTTCACTCTACTCTTCTGCCTTATAGCAGGTTTAACATTTCAGTTTTACCAGGATTAATTTTATCAGTGTCTGTAAATTGTTTTATAACAATGCTTGGAGTGCGCCTTAAAATGTGCTTCTGTGCCAAAGTACAAGCTGCAGGCAGGGCTGCCGTCAGAAATTTTGGGGCCCGGGACTGACAAAATCCTACCCTCGGTCAGAGCCGTCGGGGCCCGGGATTCAAGTACCCCCAGACCCCCCTGTCGGCAGCCCTGGCTGCAGGCACATGATGCATGCCAAAATTATTTCTGTAGATCACATTTGTCAAAAGAGCTAGGATGCCTGCACTTCACATCTTTTTTGCTAGGAATCCCTTCATGCTAATAAGCAGTGCTGATAACAATGGACCCTGGAATTCGTAGGGACATAACCAGACATGAGGGCACCCCTTTCTGTGCTCTCTGGAGAAGCTGATCCACTAGGGCAAGAACATTGATTCTGTTTTTTATTTTTTTTATATATATGTTGTTATGACACTGTAGTTGCTGACTTTTTTGCATTAAAACAAATTCCTTATCTATGTGTTGTTTTATTTTGTATTTTTTAGAATTCGGATGATCTCCTTGTAGCATCAGCTGAGTGTCCTAGTGATGATGAAGATTTGGAAGAATGTGAGCCTAGTACTGGTAAGACTTCAACTGTAACATTTCGGCAAAAGATTCAGAGGATAGAATACTGTATTTTCTAGACAAACTTAAATAGAAAACCATATACTGGAAGAAAATTCAGATAGTGTACAGTACATAAAGGTGGCCATATACTAGGGCAATTTATCTGAGGCTTTGAAATTGCATCCGATTTCCCTTGAACTCCCCAGCAGTTTTCCGAGAGTCCTTTATGTCAGATTTTGTACTTGAGGGCTTATTTCGCAGAAGATATATTTCATGCAATTTATCAACTCGTGACAAATTGCATACAATTTATCTACTGCACATACTTGTACTATACAATTTTTCTGATGGGATGAACTACAGGGTGCTAGGGAGGCTAGCCTAAATAGGGCTATATAAAGCTATGTAGAAGAGGCTAATAGCTAACCTACATATGGGCTGACTCAGACTTGTCCGATTTTCGAACAGCCGCGTATGGTACACTGCGCATGCGTGAGAAATATGTGCTAACAAATCCAGAGATGACTAGCCATCGCTGGCCATTCGCAAGATGACTGACACCCCACAGCCATTTGTTGGCTGCATGCCAGGGTTTTCTGGATTGAGACTGGGTATGGAGCCCATTACACATGATGCCACACACGTAATGACCGTTACACAACACGCCGTGATGCAATATATACATATACATATAATGCCACATAAGTGCCACTTACCCACATGCTCATTGCAAGGAGTTTCTTTCTCAATGCCAGGGGCTTCAAGCTCGATGCCAGGGGGTTTAATGTCTGTTGCTTGTGAGTGAGGCTTGTGATGACAGCCGCCAGTCTGGGAGAATGGAAGCTTTATGACAGCAGGGCAGAGAGCAGTGGGCTACCTGGCTGGTCACACCTGATGGTCTTTTTCAAGGTCAAAACGCGTTGGTGAAGTGCCTTCCTGACATTTTTTTAAATTGTCTCATCAATTGTCCCTGCTTTGAACTGGTGAACTATCCCGGGTTTCCATCTTTTTGCTCCCAGGGAAAAGTAAGGGTTATAAGGAGACTTTTATACGGTACTGTGGTTTTTTTCTGTGATACTGTATTTGTTTAAAAAAAACAAAAAAACTTTTTACACATATCACTGGATGAACGGATTCTTTGGAGACTAAAGATACCTTTATGAGAGGATTCGCAGCTGACTAAAAGTAAACATACATGTAAGCACTTCTAGAGTCTGGTAGGATCAAAGGTGACACTTAATCCTTTTAAAGATACCTTGATGTGAATGTCTACTACTTTACGCATGTAAGCATACATGTGAGTGTAAATCTATATGAAGTGCACGTAGTGACCCTTAGAATAACCATAGAAGACACCCAGGGTTATAAAGAACACCCCTATATTGCACAAGCCCGATATTAGAGTGTTCGGTTAACCAAGAGACTGATACAAGATATAATCTCTTTTGATTTCATGGTCCCGGATTACGGTGTGATCGTATTCATCTATTCAGACCATTTAAAGGGACATGGACTTTCCACCCCCCATATAAGTGTATGGTAGGGTACATATCTTTACAGTAATTTGACCCACTTGAGGGGTGCTCCACTATCTTCTTTCTATTGTGTATTCCTTTGTAACCAGGCCGATAAAACATGGTCATAGTGTATAGAGCTGACCCTATTTCTGCACCGAAATAGTATACTGTGGTGTATATTGCATCGCAGGGTGAAGAACACAGCAGTACCAGGTGATGGCAATAGATTTCTCCTGCAGCCAGGGCGATCTAGTAGGTGCGATGCAATGGACACGGGAAAGCGCATTGCATCACACCTCTTGTCATGTACATGCAGTCTGGGCACTTTACATGCAATTTATCACTGAAATTGGTGTAAATTGCATTTGAACCACCCTAGTGTATGGGGGCCTTAAGAGGGTAGAGAAAGGGTCCTGAGGCCGGAGAGAAAGGGTCATTAGGGAGGGGATATGTACTGACATATTTAGATCACACAGGAGTAAGGCAATATTAACCAGTGTCTATTACAGTGTCTAAAGTATTCTGACAGATATTATATCATGGTAAACGGCAAGGTACTTAGCTATGTATATTTGTTTCTAAAGAAAAGGAAATAAAAATGAGTTTTGGGATTACTAAATTGTACAGATGTAGTGCCACTCATCCAACACCTGGTCTCGCCAGACCATCCCCACTGGCGAGCAGACACTACATCTGACTGGGATGTGCGAGTGTCCCACATGCATGTGCGTCCCAGTTTCTCATTGGCGGGGGACAGAAACCCTGCCCATCTCCGCTTCAGAGAGATGGGCAGGGTTAGGGGGAGCTGGGGGGTGATGGGGGGCAGCAGGAACCTGGGGGGAGCTCCGGTTGAAGGGGATGCGTGTGCGTCTCGTGCGCGCGCATCCCATTCCGGCAGCTGGGGGATCTTCCACCAGCCCCTGCCTACATGAGCCTGGCTCCATTGTATACACATTAATCTACTATGGCACTGTGAGACACATAATAAGATGTATTAGGAAGAATACTGTATAATTGTATCATAATAAAAGATAGCATAGTGTTGATTTAAATATTATACTGTACAGGTGGATGTTATTGTTCCCCTGTCTTTGGAGGATTGACCATTGGATTGGTTAAGTGAAATATTGAAAAATATAAGAGAAAATAAATCGGTATTAAATAGGAGATGATCAAACAGTATTATTATTATTATTATTATTATTATTATTATTATTATTATTATTATTATTATTATTATTATTATCATTGTTTATAATTATCCCATATACTGGCAGAAAACATGAAAAAATAGATTACATTTTCAATAAACCCTGTAGAGAGGATCACCTGAAAATCAGCATGCAAAAATACTGTTTTCAAATTCTCTTGCCAATTTAGCGCCCAAGGCAATATTTTAAAGGTCTCTCCCCCCAACACAAAACATCCCGGCGGCCTAGGCTGGTAATGAGTGTTCCACTTGGATTTTACCCCCTATGACGACCTTGATGACTCAGAGGGGTATCTGCTGCTCCAGCCTTTCCCTGCAGGGGTAAGTGCTGCTCCTCAAATTGTCAAGCATCATATCCTCTTTTGCCTGTCATTGCTGGCTGGATTTCATTGCATACTTGACCCTCACCACACTTCACCTGACCAGCAAGGAAGCCATTATACTGTAAGCTTTTTTGCAAGAGCCCCATTACCACTTTGGGCAGTACTCAATGAGGTTTTTTGGCATGTGCAACGAATCCTGTTTAGGATTACATCAGAAATGATGAAACCGCTGTAAAAGCCCATAGCGGAGAAATGCGTCAATAGGTCTAGGCTTTCTCTCTTTCCTGTGGGAACCTTATCCTGACCCTAACAGAGGCTACCGGCACCTGTGCGCTAACTTCAATATTGCAATTACCCCTTTGCTATACCGATCCTTTCGGCGAGTCCACACAGAAGGCTGCTGTGCGCTGTACAGATCACAAACGGACAGCACGCTCCCTGCACTGAGCGAAGATGGACAGCTCGCTCCCTGCCTGAATATCAACTACAGCGCGTCATTTGGGGGCGGCAGCCAGCAGGTGAGCTAGAGCTCCTCTCACGTATCAACCATAGCCTGTCCGGATCAATAGCTCCATAGCTATAATGTACAAGAAGATGACAGGAGATACGTGGCGCAATGCTGCCCAAAAAATCACAATCCCTGAAGATGCACCCTTACTTCAACAGTATAAACATTTGGAAGAAAAAAATTGGGATATAGATAAAAAAGGCGCAAAGATGGAGATACTTAAGGATCTGAGTATCGGATTTCTTCCTTTTCGGGGCGAAGATGTTCTCTCAAGCCAGGTATGGGTTAATAGACCGTGATGAGACGTGAAACAAAAAATAAAGATATACAAAATTATAATAAATCTTAGTGTAAGTGTCACTTCTTATAAACCCCCTATCGGGTGGTCATTTAATGTGCAAGATGAATTTGATTCCGCGGGGCGTACCAAAACTCACGTTGGACTGTGATGGTACTCCTCCTATCAAGGTATCTTTTGGTATGGCCTCAGGGGAATCAACTTCTGAGCATCAATAGAGGTTTTCTATTGAGTGTCACGGTGAACTTGCACGTATTCCAAAAAAAGAAGGAAAAGTAGTGTCTAGAACTGTGAGGTAACTTTATAAAGTGGAAACAGTGGGCAGCTGGACAAAAATAATGTATTTTGGCAGCATACCTCACTTACATCTAAAATAGTGAGGGAACACATATCGTTGGGCTTTCAACATTTGGGTTCATATTTAAACCATTGCACTGAGACATATATCTTTATATTTTATATCGACGGGGAATTGGAGTTTTCAAAAATCCGGTGGGACACTCCTTAAGATCTCCAAATTCACAGTCACGGAGATAAAGTTAAAGAAACCTTGATAGGTTTGAAAACCACAGTTCACATCGTGAGTAGGGGTACGCCCACTTCCCTTTCAACACTAAAGAAACCCTTATATGTGTTCCCTCACTATTTTAGATGTAAGGTTAAGGTTCATAATTAACACATGGAGAGTGAAAGTGTATATATGTTTTAATTATGTACAAGTTTTATTTTTATTTTTATTGACTGTGTAATAAATGTGTAATTGAAACTTATGATTACTAAGAAATAAAAAAACTTTTATTGTATCCAATCGAGTGGCGCTCTCTTACAAACAATATTTATGTGTAATTATATATACACATAGATATTCATTGTCTATACCTTGATTCAGAGATGTATGCTAAAGCCACCATATGCGAATGTGTTCACAGTGACTGTGAAAAATATTCAAATATTGCAATGGTCTAGATTTGTAGATACCCACATGTGGCTTTACAAGTCCCAGCGTTGGTCACAGAATTATTTAACTTCTTTGTAGCTCTATGATCATACAGTATGGCTGCAGGAAATAAGACCAGTGCCATTGCTGCTGAAAAATAATTTTGCATGACAGACAAGATTTAAAACATGCCTGCATCACTCCCTGTAATCGCATAAAATGATCCTTGACTGTCAATCACTGATTCACTTTGCAAATCTCTGTGCCCGCAAGACCATTGAGGCCAATGCACAGTGTGACTTAAGCCAAAGTACACTCGACTCCACAAAAATTGGCTTTGGGAACATCTCTGAATCAAGCCCAGTAAACAAATTGGGTACTTGTTTCCTAGCACGGCCACAAATCTTGGCCATCGGGGGGTAATTTTAGTGGCCTGCGACGCGACCGACGCGATGCCCCCGATTTTTCCATTGAAATGCATTGAAAACAGTGAAAAATCGCGTCAGTCGCGTCGTGTGCGCCTAAAAATGCTTAAATGGTCCACCCGCGATGGCCGCGATTTCCCCATAGGGAACAATGTTAAATTCCTCAATTTACCCGCGATTACCCCGATTTCCCATAGGAAACAATGTTAAATGGGTCAATTTACCCAAATCATCATAGGGAAGAATGGTAAATGGGCCAGAAAGCCCAAAAAAAACCCCTGACCAGTGAAATGTCCCCCCAAAAGTAGTTCACGCCACCCCGCGATGAACGTGAACCCGAAGCGTGGCGAGCGCAGCGAGTCCGCGAGGGGCGGCGGTACGCGTCCTCCGACCTTTTCATACCCCCACTATCCACTAGGGCGTGGAGTTGAGAATAGAATAGTGTGGCGAGCGCAGCGAGCCACCGAGCCCGAAGCGTGGCGAGCGCACGCGGATACCTTCACAGGTAAACGCGTCCCTTCGCGGGCTTCACAGGTATCCGCGTCCCCTCGCGGGGCTCGCTGCGCTCGCCACGCTTCGGGCTCGCTGCGCTCGCCACACTATTCTATTCTCAACTCCACGCCCTAGTGGATAGTAGGGGTATGAAAAGGTCGGAGGACGCGTACCGCCGCCCCTCGCGGGCTCGCTGCGCTCGCCACGCTTCGGGTTCACGTTGATCACGTGGTGGCGTAAACTACTTTTGGGGGGACATTTCAATGTTCAGGGGTGCTTTTGGCCCATTTACCATTGTTCCTATGATAATTTGGGTAAATTGAGCCATTTCACATTGTTTCCTATGGGAAATCGTGGTCATCGCGGGTAAATTGAGGCATTTAACATTGTTCTCTATGGGGAAATCGCGGGCATCGCGTCTGGCCCATCGCACCCGATTTTTTTGCGCATGCGATGCCCGCGATGGCCCCGATTTTACCCCCGATGACCGCGATTATGATCGTTGTGGCCGTGCTAGGAAACAAGTACCACAAATTGTTACAGTACAGCACCCACATGTTTTCTTATGCCAAGTTCCATTGCCCTTCATCTGTGACTTTATATCTCTAATACTAATTCCTGTTCAGTTGGTCGCATCCCAGCATCTGTAGTACATATTGGGGTGAAATTGCTAAGCTAAAGTCATAAGAAATAGGTGTATTTGTATACAAAAATTCACCTATTGTTTACAAATTCGTATTTTTGGGATTTACTATCTGGAAAATACGTAAATTTGTATTCGTATTCATGGCACATTCGTATTTGTATTTACAAATATGAATGAATATGCCATTGACAGAATACGAATAGAAATCGCCATTCAAAAGAATGGTGATTCCTAATTTACTAGCGGTAAACAGCCACTAATTGCTGGCCAAATACGCCAGGAGAATACACTTAATTTTTGTGGCGTATTTGGCAGAAGGCTTCAGTGTGTAAAAAAGTCTAAACCCGATCCAAGCCGAACTGAGGAGAAGCCGCACGGTGTCTTTGATAACATTGGACGACTCCTCCTCCCGAATGCCGCTATTGGCCTATCAGTTTTTGTACCTCAAGAATAATATATAGTGACTTTTTCTTTGCTTCAGGAACATAGCAAATGACTAGGTCAGTGGTTCTAAAACCTTTTTGATTCAGAGCACCCTGAAGGATCAGAATTTTATTCCAGTACCCCTAGGCCAACATTTTTCATTGAGAAAGTCCCCCAAAAAATATTAAGTTAAGGATATTGACCCTGATCCTGGTTCACTTCCAAAAACAAATTCTCTCTTTAAAACCATGTGCACTGCAGGTGGGGCTGATGTAACATGTGCAGAGAGAATTAGATTTGGGTGGGGTTTATACTTCAAACTGATATCTGTATTGCAGTGTAAAAAAAAGCAGCCAGTCTTTACCTTGCACAGAAACAAAAGAACACACAAATCTAACTCTCTCTGCACATGTTACATCTGCCCCACCTGCAGTGCACTGGTTATATCCATTAGAGAGAATAATTTGCTTTTGCAAGTGAACCAGAATTACCCACATTGTGTTTAGCTCCTTGGAGTCAAAACAGGAAAATAAAGTAAAGTAAACAATTTAAGAAAAGTGAATTTAAGTCAGCAAACGCACCACAACAAAATGCCAGAAAATAGATGTGTTTGGGACAGGTAAGAGAGCAAATGCAGCTGTTTAATCTGTGCCTCTGTTAGAACAACAAAATCAAAATTTATGTAAGGAGTCAGGAACATAAATGATAGACGGCACTAGACTGACTGCTCCTATATACAGAAGTCATAAAGAAGAATAGAACAAAGGATTACTATTTTGATTGGGCAATCTTTTAAAACTTTATTGTGATAAACATAGAATAAAATGTAAACTTCATTAATATCACCACAGGAATTGTGTACACATGGCCACTGAAGATATCTTTGAAGATACCTTTTGTGAAATATTTCAGTTTTCTCTAATATATCTTTTGTTCTGGAGCTCAAGGGAAATAATTAACAACATCACTCATAGAGTAATCATCTAACATGTACCTACCTTTAGGTGGCTATGAGGGTATAGGCATATATGCATAAAGAGGGATGAGAAGAGGGTAGGCAGAGACACGGGCGACCAATTCAGGATGGTAACCATGTGAGCTTGCATTATAGCGCTACTGCACAGCTTGTCTGACTTCCTCGTCTAAATAAAAAAGTATATATATATTGCACACATATCAACATGACCCATTCCATGTTTCCTGGTCTTTCCTCAAAATTTTGAACCACCATCACCTGTGGAAAAACAACTTTCTTATCAAGAAACTACAGTAGTTCAACACATGTGACAGCAATTTTACGTTAAGGTAAAAGTCCAGGAACAGAGCTTGTCCCTCATGGAATGGGTTATGTTGGGCGGTATGTAAATTGATCAGCTGGGACATTCTCGGAACCCCCTTGCATGTTAATATGTAAATGAGGTGCTAAATTAATTACTACAAAATTTAGGAGGCCATTTTTTAAATATAATATTATAATTATGAAGCACTTTTTACAACTCTAATTATTAAAAGACCAATATTATTTTATCAACTAAAGGGGGAAATATTAGTATATAAGTAAAGAAACTGGACACACTTAATAATTTGATTGTGCAGGGACAGATATTCCCTGTGTGTGAAACAATGTTGATATTTAGATATGTGATGTAGACCTAACCCTAACCCTAACCACGGTCTAACTCTGACAATTAAATTGACTATCAAGCTTCATAATACCTAAATTATGACAATGTTGACATTGCATCCATGCTGATATTCAGTTTTGATATACCAAATGTTGTCATCATTTCTGCTAACTTTATTTACTTATTTATACAGTATAGAGGAGAGAGCACATATTTGATGCTGCTTTCCCACTGCAGACCAGTTTAAAGTACTGGTAATCTTAAATGGTATTTAAAACGGTATTAGCATTCCCACTGCAGCAGATTACCGTTTTAAATACCATTTAAGTACCATTCCCATTGCAGTGAACCGTGTAAAATGTAGAGTGCCTAACCGCCCCCCCCCCAGTGTAAAGAGTGCCTAACCCCCCCCAAGTGTAGAGATTGCCTAACCCACCCCCCCGTACCTGCCCTGTGCCCCCACCTCCCCTCCCCTTGTACTTACCTGCACAGGGATGCAGGGCAGTGGGGAGGCAGCGGGGGTCCATGCAGGGTCCATGCAGGGTACAGGTAGTCCCAGTGCCTGATGAGAACTAGTAGTTCTCACTTTGCGCATATGTAATGAGTGCACCTGCATAATAATGAGCCACTCATTACATATGTGCATATGTAATGAGCTGCTCTTTATTATGCACGTGCACACATTACACATGCACAAAGTGAGAACTACTAGGTCTCATTAGGCACTGGGACTGCCTGGAGGCTAAATAACGTTTAAGAGGCATTCCCACTGCCTCCTAAACATTATTTTAACGTGTAGGACTCTGCTTTAAAAAACGGGTTGAAATACCATTTAGCTTTAAACGGTATTTCAACTCTGGCACTTTCCCACTGCAGCCTTAAAACGGTAAATTGCGCTGAAAATCGGCAATTTACCATTTTTTAGCTGCAGTGGGAAAGGGGCATTATTTTTGAAAAAGGGCAAGGAAATTAATATTATTGATTAGAGGATCACACATGTTTTGTTCCTCTGGTACAAACCATGCAGAGTTACCAGAATGGTGCCAGTACTACTTAGCTTTTAGGACTCTGGAGGGTACCGCCAAACCTGACCTCTAACTCTGTTGCCTCGCCTTGTGGTTGACGGACACTTGCGGTGCTAGTCTTCACCTATAACTTTATTATTTATTATTATAATTTTATTTATAAGGCACCACAAGTGTTTTGCAGCGCCGTACAATGGAGACAAAACTTGGCACTACATTGAATAAATAACAACAATAGAGTAAAAATAAAGAGCGCCACAGTTCAATACATATTACAGCTTAAATATAAGTAGTGAGAACTCAATCAACATACAACTAGAGGCTTGAGGCCAATGATGGAGATGGGTATGCGGACGAAGATGGTCACTGAGTGTTTGAGTATAGGAGAGCTGTGAGTGAAATGTGAAGAGAAGTGGGCTTTGACAACAGGAAGGAAGAGAACCCTGCTTGAAGCAGCTTACAATCTAGTAGGAAGGGGAGACAGACAAGAGGTGCAAGCAAGTGGGTGTTGGCTAGATAGCAGGATGTAAACAGGCAAGGGGTCGGAGAACCAGTTAGTTGCAGTGCAGTGGAAGGGTACGCTTTGATGAAGTACGTGAGTTTTCATTGCCCATTTAAAGCTTTGCAAGGTCGTGTTTGAAGGAACTGGTTATGTCGGCTCCAATCCCAATGTCGCCAGGTAAGACAACGTGTCCACCAAGGTGAGGAGAGTGCAAGAAGACAGCTGACTAAAGAGACACCCAGGATTGGGTACCCCCCATAGTCTACAAAAATGCAGGTGCAACGATGCACTAAGGTGGTAAATAACAAAACTTGCCCAGACTACTGCCCAAAGAAGGAATGATCCCCAGAGGACAAACCAGACCCCCAGTGCGAGCTGCTGCAACAATGGTACCGTGCAAAATAATAATAATAACAGAAGAAGTTGCAGGGAGAGCCTCTGACTTATCTGGACTGATGGTACACAGCAGACAGAACTCAGGAAGCTGCAGCGCAGGCAGGCAGGAATGCTGACCGGGACCAAGAACACAGACACCATAGCACAAGACAGGCTTGAGGTTTAGGACGCCCTACAGGAGTACTAGCTGGGGTAAACAGGACAGTATCCGGGCTCTGATAGGACTGGACAAGGCTCGAGACAAAGATAACAAGCAGCTAGGACAGAACAAAGACAGAACTCTGACTAGGCTCAAACAGAACTCAGACTGAACTATATCTGGCAGGGTCGTGCTGGCCAGAATTCCTTCTAAAGGGCTTAGGTGATTAACACAGCTGTGACCGGTCCAGCTCACCTCCCAGCAGGGATAACGAGGTCAGACTTGTGCATAATGATACACAGAGAATGAGCTGCAATGGCTCAGACTAACCACCGGAGACCACCAGAGAGTAAAATACCAAACAGACTGAAAATAACACCGAACGGACAGACAGAACTGAGTCATTAATCAATGGCTCCTAACATTAGCATTGGCCAGCATCCTTAGACTTGTTGATTTAAGGGATTCAAACACACCCCAATTTGATGGTGGACTGCACAAGCATCATCAATTTAGAGAACAAAATTGTAGTACTTATTCAGATCTGATTGCAGTACAAATTTGTTTGGAAAATGAGCAAAACCATGTGCACTGCAGGTGGGGCAGATGTAACCTGTATAGAGAGAGTTAAATTTGGGTGGGGTGTGTTAAAACTGAAATCTAAATTGCAGTGGAAAAATAATGCAGCCAGTATTTACCATGCACAGAAACAAAATAACTCACACAAATCTAACTCTCTCTATACATGTTACATCTGCCCCACCTGCAGTGCAAATGGTTTTGCCCATTTTCCAAACAAATTTGTACTGCAATCAGATCTAAATAAGGGCCATTGTGAGTTGTAACTTGCTGCCAAAATCAGGCTGTGATACATTTCCTAATTTATTTTATATACTTTTCCAGTTATTTTCTGCCCCAACATCAGTTAGGCAGCATTGTAATTCCTACTAAGCAGGGACGTGCAGTCAGGGGAGGCAGGGGAGGCAGAGCCTCCCCTGTCATTAATGATTAATATCATTCACAAATACAAAGAAAATACTTGTGACACATATTATGTGTCATAAGTATATGTTTTGTATTATTATAATCATTTTACCTTTTTTTCCAATTAATCTAGGAGGCATCCAGTCCGATGCCTCCCGCTGTCTATTGTACAGTTACAGAAACAGGGGGCGGGCAGGGGGCAGGGCTGAGCACTGGGCTGTAAAAGCCCATTAAAAAAAGGTGTATAGGCGGCACCTATAGCAGTGCCTCGGCGACAGGGACGTGCATTCTGCCTGTATGAAAGCACACCCCTGTCACTGAGGCAGATGTGATTGGGCACAGTCGCGCTGACTCAGTGACAGGGGTGTGCTTTTATACAGGCAGAATGTACGTCCCTGACTGTCACCGTGGCTCTTCTATAGGTGCCGCGTATAGCACAGAGCCATTTTTAAAACCAGAACACCGGGCAGAAGGCAGAATGGACCCTCACCCCCCCTCCCCCGGACCATGAAAGAGCAGCACGCAGGTACCGCACCGAGTACCTGGATGATCGAGCCGACGAGCCCAGCGGTGCACGCGGGTCTCGGCCAGGAAGGAGGACGCACCAGGGGACGGAAGCATCAGTCTGCCGCAGGCTTGTGAAGGGGAGGCACAAGGGAGATGTCAGGTAGGTGATGTCCTAGCGAAGCCCTAGCAATGGCCGAGACAGAAGCGAGATCCTGAGCAGAAGTCCCCTCCCCCAGCGGGCATCAGCTGGCGTGCTGGTGACCTTATGCACCTACCGAGGTGCCCCGTCCTTCCTGTACACCTTGCGTTCCTCCAAGTTGAAAGGGAGACACAAGGGAGATGTCAGGTAGGTGATGGCCTGGACTACTGTTTCTGCTTGGAAGAGGTATGAGGCACACCTAAGCAGCACTTGTTCTGTCAGTAAATCGGGTACATTGTGCGCACAAACACCATTATACAATCTGTTGGGCAAGGTACTCATAGTGCAGGGTGCACTACAAGTGCCAGCCGCCTGTAACACCTTGTCCCTAATCTATCTACCCCACCTCCCACCAGGGCGCCCTATTGAAACCATCAGACTTTTTTAATCTTCCCTGCCCGCACAAAACCTTGAGCAAATACTTGCACCAATTTTAGAATAAAAACGAGTTGTACCTTCAGTTTGGCTTTTGTGGAGGGTGGGGGCTGTGTTTTTTTAAGTGAGGTGTGTTTGTGTAAAGTGACAGAGGTGTGTGTGTTGTGTAAAGTGACATAGATGTGTATCTGTGTGTTTTTAAATGAATGAAGTATTAAGGCCAAATGTACTGGCCTCTGAGTACAGTGGCTGTGTGGGGTGCTGGCTGAAATCAAAGGTTCTTTTAAAGAGGCAGACATCTACAAGACAAAACTATGCATTGTAAATTATTGCCCTGTTACAAAAAACTCAGAGTTCAGCCGGCACCCTGCACAGTCACTGAACTCGAAAGCTTGTACATTTGGCCACATGTTTTTTTTAAGTGAAAGAGTTATGTGGGCAGACCCCATGGTGGCTTGGTGGAGCCAGCGATGACGGGGTCTGTGGCGACTGCTGGTCCGGGTTGCTTCTGCATTGACAGAAAGGAGCTGCTCTGCCAGTCTCTGCTGCTTATGCAGGCGGCAGCTCCCGCACCTACCTGTCAGCACAGAAGCAACCCGGTCCCAACGCTCCCCACAGAGCCCATCGGCACTGGCTCCACCAAGCCAGTGCCTCACCAACCACTAACCTCACCGCACGTCACTGCTACTAAGACAGACAGCATCAACATAGCTTTACAGTTATGTATTCAGCTCTCTGTTTCTTAAGTCTTCAATACAGTAAGTTAACATTCACATTCTTTAATCGACAAAGTATACTGCATTTTGCTCCCCCATAGACACTGCTAGCAATGATGCAGCCAGGGCCGGTGCAAGGCACCGGAGTGCCCCAGGCGAGGGGAGGGAGGGGGCGTGGTGCGAGGGCCTGAGGTGTAACTGCTGCGCCGTCTGGTCGAGTTCGCCCCCCCCCCCAGAGGTGCAGTGACTGGAGCGGCAGAGGGTGCCATGCCACGGGGATACCTGCGGCACTGTGTATTAAGCTGGCGGCAGCAGGTTTCCTGCAGTGATTAGGAAATAACTAGCGCTATGCGGCGGCGCGGGAAGTGCTTCTGATTTTGAAGACACTGGCCATGCGCTGATTGGCTGGATCTCAGCCAATCATCGTGCGGCAAGTGTTTTCAAACCCTGCAGCGCTTCCCGTGCCAGCGCACGGCGGATAGCGCTAGTTATTTCCTAATCACTGCAGGGACCCCGCTGCCAGCTTAATACACAGTGCCGCAGGTATCCCCGTGGCATGGACCCCCTGCCCGCTCCTGCCAGCTCCAGTCTCTGCACCTCCGCTTACCTACATCCGGGGGGGCAGGGGGGCGAACTGCCACCCTCCAGTGGCCGGCGCCCTAGGCAAATGCCTATAGCTGCCTAGTGGTGGCGCCGGCCCTGGATGCAGCAGTCCAGTTCCCCAACTACTGCAAGGGCCAACTGATGTAAATGTAATATATACAGGTCTAATTTATAAATGGACACACTGCTCACTATACCGTCTCCTAGGTCATTAATGAATACATTAAAGAGAAGTGGTCCAAGCACCGAAACCTGAATTACACACTATGGGCCTTATTCTAGTTCACTCTTAGAGGCAAATTCCTTCTCAAATGGACAAAACCATGTGCACTGCAGGGGGGCAGATGTAACATGTGCAGAGAGAGTTAGATTTGAGTGGGTTTTTTCTTCAAAGTGAAATCTATATTGCAGTGTAAAAATAAAGCAGTCAGTATTTTCCCTGCACAGAAACAAAATAACTCACCCAAATCTAATTCTATCTGCACCTGTTACATCTGCCCCCCTGTAGTGCACATGGTTTTGTCCATCTGAGAAGGAATTTGAACTAGAATAAGGCTCTATAACCCAATTTTAAAATTATCAGATTACCACAACTCTCTGTTCCCTATTCTCCAGCCAATTCTTGACCCAAGTACAGATTGTTTCCTAGGCCCAGCTCACCAATTTTTGGATCAACCTATTGTGAGGGACAGTATCAAAGGCCTTTGCAAAATAGTTTATGTTTGAAACAGCACTTTTCAGGCTCGGACTGGCCTGGTGGGGGTCCAGGAGATTCCCTAGTGGGTCCCATTGGTTTAAAGGGGTTGTGCATCTGCCGCCTGACAATGATGCCGCCAGCACGGGAAGTCGTTGCCGAGTAGTCAATGGCATCCGCTGCGGATGACTGACCCGGCGGTGGAGGCGGCGAGGCCGGCATCTGCTGATTGACAAGCTGCTGCTGCTGGATTGCCGGGTTCAGTTCAGCGGCTGCACAGTGTGGGCTGATGTCACGTGACATGACATTGTGGATGTCGCACTCTGCAGCATCATGACGTCACATCTGGTGGACCTGCCCGCGCTTGACTAGTGTCCAAGCTGTGTGGCAGCTCTGTGAGGAAGACACCTGCGGCACCCCTGCGAGACAGCACCAAGGGACCAATCATACAGCGTGGGACCACGCCAGGAGCCGCTCCACTGTACTTGACTGTACACTGAGGTACTACCAGGGGTTTTGTGCACTACAGGGAGTCGGGACGCCAGCTCTCTGTAACACAATTCCCCAGTGCATTGCCACTCATCATTATTGCTTGGTGGGTTATGTCCCAGAGACTTATCCCCCTAAGAAACTCCCCACTTGGCAGGGCTGTCTTAACAGCAGTGTGGGCCCCTAAGCAAAGCATTTGCTTACCCATTCTCCCCTCCTAGGGGTAGGGGGTGCTATCAGCAGCAGCTTTGATGTCCCACGGGTGGCAGGGGGTGCTCTATCTTAATTCTACATGTAGGACCTGGAGCAGTAACTTCTGGTAATTACTCCTTTACTGCACAGGTGGTGGGAGGGAGAACACTAACATGTGGAAGGGGGCACTGAGCTGAATGAAGGGTCCCTTGTAAATGACTTCCAGGGAGGTAGGGGGTGTTTTATACGCAGTGGAGGGTTGGATAATGGAGTGGGCTTAATATTCGTCATTTTCTGGTGGAAGGGCAGCTTGTTTGACTGCAGATATCTCCATTATCTGGGAAAATATTTCTTAGCCTTCAATAGTATGAAAACCTAGAGTCCCAACTTTCAGGAGGTGCTGGGGACTTGGGGATCAGAGCTCAGGAGCCAGAGCAATCCATTGACAAAAATATAAAACTGTATACCAGACGTTTGGAGCTGGAGCAGGGACCGGCTGCTGGAAGGCTGATATCTCTGGTTCTGGGCATGATAGAGACAAGCCGCCAGTGTCAACAGAAAGGGGAGAGTCCGAGCTTTTGGAATATGCTCAGTCTACGTCAGACAGAACCTGAGAAATCTGACTGCGAAGTGCAATTAATAGGTTAGATGTGGACTGCTGCTTTGAAATTGGATATCTCCAGTTCCCCAGGGCTGTTTTCAAAATTCTGGTATCCCTGGAAAAAGGGGATCCTCAGCTGTCACCATAGGGCCCTTATACACCTGGGGCCCCTGGACAAGTGCCCATTAAGCCCATACGAACAGACGGCCCTGCCACGGCATTTGTTCTTTCGGACACGGTGCCTCGCTTCGTTCGGCACACTATTTTATTCTCCCGCCACGCCCTAGTGGATGGTAGGGCATGAAATACCTCCTGTCGGCACATGTCAGGTAAAAAAACAGTGAAAAAAATCATGTCGACCTCGCTACCTGTCGTCACAAAGTCATGTTGACTGATTCACCTGTACATTCTATATGTCGGTATTTTGACCTTGTCAGGATATTAAATGTCGGGAATTTGTCCTTGTCGGGATTTTGTCCTTGTCGGGATTTTAAATGTCAGGATTTTGTCCTTGTCAGGATTTTGTCCTTGTCAGTATTATGACCCATTCGGGATTTTGACCCTGTCGGGATTTTGACCATAGGGATTTTGACTGCATCCCATTATAGTGTGTGGCATTATGTTACATGGCATTACATGTGTGGCATTATAGTGTAAAAGGGTTTGTAAATACTCACCATATTCGATATTTCCCCTGTCAGGAAATATTGGCACAGATTGAATACCCCCCTATATGAGACAGCTATGAAGTGGACAGTAAGGGAGATATGCGTGATGGGCTTGTAGAAAATCTATGGGCCACTTTGTACCATTTGCTCCCCAGACTCAAAGTTGCCAGCCAGCCCCTGCATAACCTCACCCACATATTTGTTACAAGCAGTGGGGAGAGAAGCGAGCAGGGCTGGTAATTATTATGTTATATTATGCTCTTTCTCAGTCCTGAAGCCTTGCACAGGGTAGCCCATTCAGTGTGTGCGGCAAACTGGCTGGTATGCAGCCGCAGAGAGGATAGCAGTGCATGGCTGGAGCCAACTGCTGCAGCCACAGTGTGTGTGCAGCCAGTGTTCATAGTGGTGCCTGCAGTCATCCTCCTAAATGTCTGTAGCATAATGGAAACAATGTGAATACGAAACAAGGCTCAAGAGAATGTGCAGCCCGAAGAGGAGCCTAGGATACAGGAAAGGCATGGGCAGGCACACCTCTCTGGTCAGGAGGCCACACCCCTTCAGTCATGAGGCCACACCCCTTAAAGCAAATGACCCCCGTCTCTTGGTGTTCCCCTATGAGTGCATTTCCCTGGTGGGCCCTTTATACCCCAGTCCGACACTGGCGCTTTTAGACCAAAACAAAAAAAACAAGTGTACTCCTTTTTAGATAAATATAAACATTTAATAATGTATTTTGTATTTAAAATATATATATATATATATATATATATATATATATATATATATATATATATATATATATATATATATATATATATATATATATATTAAACAATCCACCGGCTGGTAACACAAAACATAAAATCACATTGAATGAAACAAAGACCAACAATATAGCTATATAGATATTACTTCTGTATATGATAACTACCTAGTCAGCAATTTGGATAGATATTAGTAGCTGTTCGTATAGCTACATAAATGGAACATATATAATTTCCATAGAGTATTTTAGCATATCATATCCAGGCTTGGCAATCATAGAGCAATTAGTTGTTAGTGTTATGATCCCACACTAGGCATACAGAGCCAAAGTTCTTTTCTTGGCGATATTTATTAGTATTTTCAATATGGTTGCTCTTTTGCACAGTTAAAAAGTAGTATTCCGTTTTTAGGAAGCTGAAAGCAGAGTTAGTTGCATAATGTATCCCTCCCAGGGAGCGGCTAGTTAGTAAGCTTTTTATTCTAAGCAGCAGTTAAATGGCATTATTTGCAGATTAGTCAGGAAGCAAAGATATTACTTAAGGTGCATACAGATGGGCATTTATCGCTGGCAATATGGTCGCTGAGCGACCATATTGCCATCGATTGGAGTCTGCACTGGCGATAAATCGCCAGGTGCATGCTCCCGTTTTCAGCCCCCTAATGGTCTCTGGTTGGAGGAGCTTGCTCCTCCGACCAGCGACTTACCCTGCCTCTTCTCCCGGCAGTGTGTTATTTTCATCAGTGACCATCTCTGGTCGCTGATGAAAACGGGACACTGAGCAATATGATTGCTGAGCAATATATTGCCAGCGATCATATTGCTCCGTGTGTACACAGCTTCAGACTTTGTTGCCTTGCATTTGTAGTTCACTGTAGGATGGTCTCTCACATCATAAGCTGGTTCCCGGCTGCTGGTGCCTCCTATTTATGCAGCCTTTTCTGGAACGTCCATCCTTTGCAAATTAGATCTAGATTTTTTGGGGGTAGATAACTCCGTATTTGCGGCACCCAAAAAAAGAAAAGAAGATAACATACAATAGTGTAATACTGTATTAAAATACTGGCATGTGATAAATGTAATGGTTTTTGACCCGTACCAATAAAATTGTCTACATTTGAGAGTAGACAAATGCGCATGGTTGAGGGACAATCAGTCACCAATAGACTCTTTTGTCTACTCTCAAATGTAGACAATGTTATTGGTACGGGTCAAAAACCATTACATTTATCACATGCCAGTATTTTAATACAGTATTACACTATTGTATGTTATCTTCTTTTCTATTTGGGTGCCTCAAATATGGAGTTATCTACCCCAAAAAAATCTTCCAAAGTAGCGACTAGGGAACCTTCCAAAATCAATTTGGTATTGTATATGTTGTTTTGAAGTGGTTCTTTAATTTGTTGGTTGTGTGACCAGGGCTGCTATACAGCGCACAATATTTTGGGTTAATTTCTATTCTGCAAATTAGATCATGTCTACTGCGTAGACCACTGAATGATATTGTTAATGATTTTGTTGACTAATGTCACCTGGACTCCTGCTGAATATGCATCACAATTGCTTTAAAGTTATATATTCAGCTCTCAGGGGTAGATTTATTAAGCTCGGTGAAGTGATAAAGGGGGAAATTTACTAAGAATACGAATACAAAAAATTGTATTCCTATTCTTGCTACGAATGAATACGACTGCATACCTCGTATGCAAAGTCGTGTTCCAGAGGGGAATTTACAAAGCAGTCAAATACGACTGCTTTGTAACCCTCCGATGTTTTAATTAATGTATTAATTCGTATTAGCTGGCCGTATATATATGGCCGCTAAAACGAATTCCTACAGGCAGTCTGCACGGATCATTCAGATCCGTGCAGGCTGCAGAGTGTAAGAAAAATAGAAATAAAAATAAATAAATAAAAAAACCGGCGTGGGGTCCCCCCTACAGCCGTAACCAGCACCAGGCTGATAGAGCCTGGGCCGGTAATTAAAAATCAGGGAACCCGACAAATAGGGGTTCCCCGATTTTTAACAACCAGCCCCAGGCTCCAGGTCCGGGGCTGGTTCCCAAAATACGGGGGACAAAATGACTAGGTGTCCCCTGTATTTTAAGAACCAGCCCCAGGCCAAACCAGCCAGCAGGGTAATGTCACAACCCGGGGACACTTAGTATATAAGGTTCCGTGGCCAAAACATTCACCCTACCGACCAGTCAGCCTGGCCAGGGGCCCTGATGGAGTGTGGACCCCCCCCAATAAAGGGGTCCCCCCCCTCCAGGACTTACCTGACCAGGCTGAAGCCTGGTGCTGTCCCCGGTGGCCCTGGAGCCGAGTGAACGGACCACGAGTGGATGTTTCATGTGAACACCTCAATCTGTGGAAACCTCCCCCATCCTCCGATGGTCGCCGACCACTCGGACATGTTTCCGTATGAAAGCAAAGATATGGGTGGGCAGCTGACATCCGGCTATGTCAGCTGTCCACCCCCACACATGTGTCATGGATGCATTACCATACATACGCCCAGCGTTTTCATGAGAATGCCCTTAAAAACACAGGGCGTACGGTAATGAGCCCAAACAACCCTTCACACCCCTCTCCACCCCCTGCTTGGACGGTTCCGACAGATCATTTTGTGCACGGAACTCACCGCGTGTTCGGACATGCGAGCCGTTCGCGCATGCGCAGAAACGCCTCTGCACAAACACCAAACATCGGCCATCAGACCACACACGCAGCGGTCCGAATCAATCACAATAAGGGCCATAATGCAAAAAAAGAGGTGCAAGATGGAATTGTCTTGGACCCTCCCACCAACCCTTATGTTGTGTAAATACGACATACACACTGTCCTGAACAAACCAATCATTTCAGCGACAGGGTCTGCCACATAGCAAAAAGAATAAAAAGAATAATGACTGCACCTTATTACTGCAGCCCTTGATATTCACAGGACTCCTTGAATCCTAAGTTCATATACAATACAAAAAGAAGGATAATCACAGGCTCTGTAACCCCTTTTACTATAGGCCAATTGATTGGTTAGGTGCACCAACTCTTTTAAGGACACAGTTGACTGACCTTCAACTAGTGCCCTATGTGCACATAAAGGTATCTTTCGATCTTCTACGTGACAATCTACTGCTGCCCAGATCTTCTCACAAAATAGACATGGAAATGGTAACTCACCAAGTGTATGTGCCCTATATGCATTGAAAGGTTTCTTTTCCTCTCAGACCTTCTCCAATACAAGCATCAGATGTTCGAATCCAACTCGTCATGCAAAAAACATTTATTTCCCAGGATAATGGACAGAACAAATAACAATAAAATCCAAACAGATAAAATCCAAAAATATAAAAAAATGTAACAGCCGGGGTGGACGCTGAGGTCCTGTGGTAAGATTCAGGTGCTTCCCTTTCCGGATGGGAGAGCACCATAAACACGAACAAAGATGGTATAAAGTCCAAGTTACCAACAGGTTCCCAGGTAGTCCAGAGCCCTTCACTAACGCGTTTTGGGCTTTGTGAATGAGCCCTTTTTCAAGGTGTCTGCCACATGACTGTGGCTGAAATGATTGGTTTGTTTTTGCCCCACAAAAAAGAAGCAAATCATCTCTCCCTGTACAAACTGGCTCTACAGAGGCAAGCTGTTGTCCTCATCCTCTGATTCCTCACACCCTTCAGTACGTACATCCTCATCCTCATATATTATCAATTTGTCCCTGCTGGAATCCACCAATACAGTTCCCTCTTCAGTCTCTGGAGGCAATTGCTGGTCTTTGTTGAAGAATTGATCATTCATTTTGATGAACATCATCTTCTCCACCTTTTGTGGAAGCAACCTCCTATGCTGCTCGCTGACCATGTTCCCGGCTGTACTAAAAACTATTTCGGAGTACACACAGGAGGGGAGACAACTCAAGTAAAATAGAGCCAGTTTGTTCAGGGGCCTTCAGACTGCCTTTTTTTCCTGCCAGTACAAGTACGGACTGCCTGACATGTCTACTTGGATGCTGTCACCAAAGTAATCCTCCACCATTTTTTCAATGAACAGCATCGTATGCAGCGGAAGTAGACATGTCAGCAATCATTGGCAGGTCCTTCAGTCCAGACCAGATGTCCAAACTCGCTTCTTCATGCCCTGCATCATCGCCAGTGGGTTGGGTAGGAAATTTGAGCCATTTCCACGCAGCCATAGGTGTGGGAGAAAATGAAGGAGGAGCTGTGTCTGTGTCATGGTCTGCTTCAAATGACAATCTTCTGACCAGCAGGTCTTTGCAATACTGTAGACTTGTGTCCACCAGAAACACAACATATGCTTTAAACCAAGGATCGAGCATGGTGGCCAGAATGTATTCCTCTAACTAATAGACTGATCACCCTCATATTCTGGCAAAGCATATGAAGGGCTTCATCCACTAGAGCAGGGCTGGGCAACACCAGCCCTCCAGATCTTAATGAACTACACATCCCAGGATGCTTTGCATTAGTTTTGCTATGTGGCCATGCTGAAACTGATGCAAGGCATGCTGAGATGTGTAGTTCATCAACATCTGGAGGGCCGGTGTTGCCCAGCCCTGCACTATGCTTTGTGGAATCGCAATGCTTTAGCTCCTCCCTCTCTGTCTCCAGCTGCTTCTGCAACAGCCTAATCAGGGGAATGACTCAATCTGGCAGTGTCGGAACTGACTTCACATGTGGCAAGTTCAAATGGCTTTAGAACCTTGCACAACACGGAAATCAGTCTCGACTGCGCATGAGTCAGGTGCATCCCTACTCCTTTGCCTATGTTGCAGGTGGCTGTGTAGGCTTGAATGGACTTTTGCTGTGCCTCCATCCTCTGCAGCATACAGAGGGTGGAGTTGCAGCATGTCAAAACCTCTTGTTTGTGGTTACTGGACTTATGCAGCAATACTAATGGACTTTAACGTCAGTGCCACTGGACTGGACGTATGCATCAATATCACTGAACTTGACTTATGTAGCAGTATCACTGGACTTTAACAGCAGTATTACTGGACTAATGCAGCAGTACCAATGGACTTTAATGTCTGTGCCACTGGACTGGACTTATGCAGCAGTATCACTGGACTTATGTAGCAGAGTCACTGTACTTTAACGGCAGTATTACAGAACTTATGCAGAAGTACTAATGGACTTTAACATCAGTGCCACTGGACTGGACTTCTTTAGCAATATCTCTGGACTTATCGGCAGTACCACTTGACTTTATCGGCAGTACTACTGGACTTTGATGGCAGTACCAATGGATTGCACTTGTGCAGCAGTATCACTGGACTGGACTCAGGCTGCAGCACTATCATTGGACTGGACTATAAAGCACTATCACTGGACTGGACTATATACAACACTATCACTGAACTGCACTATACACACGGTATCATTGGACTAGACTACAGTATACAACACTTTCACTGGACTGGACTAGTGTATATACAGCAGACAGCACTATCACTGGACAAGACAGCACTATCACTGGACAGCGGGTGGGCAGGCAGCCAGTCAGGCAGGCGGCCAGGACGTGCTGCCTTTTCATGCTCCTAGACTGGATTGAAGATGGCGTCTGACCACCCGCCCCTTTAAAGGCTCCGGATCTCGCAAGATTTGACGGCGGGAACTTGCGAGGTCCGGAGACTCGCGCTCCAAGTCTGGGCGAAACAGAAAGCAGTTAGGATTGGGAGTTGTCCGGGGCTGTCCGGATTCCCCCAATCTGAACTCGCACATTTCTAAATGTAATATATATATATACAGGTCTAATTTAGTCCATATATAAATGATAGACAAATACCTTATAAATTCATCAATACAGTGCATGATTGTTACGTGTAAATTATAATACATTTTTTATAATGTTATGGATAAATATAGATTATTTAGGCACAGTATGAAAAACATATAATGAGGCTTTATTAAAATTGCAATTATTTACAAGGCAAAAACATGTTGGTTTTGCCTTTTAAATGTTTTGTGCAGACTAAAGAATTATTGTACATACTGCAGCTCAGGCCCTGCTGTCTAATTAAAACCACTAGCATTATGCGCAACTCAATCAACTGTATTACCCACAATATTGCATCATGAGTATGTGCTAGTGCAACCTATAAATAAAGCTGGGTACACACTATACAAATTGCGGCTGGATGAACAATATAGCCCTAAAACATAGTAACATGAGGTTGAAAAAAGACGTTAGTCCATCAAGTTCAACCTATTCTTAAATTACAGAGGTGCACAAATTATAATATTTAATTTTGAATTTTTTTTTAAAATAGACACAAATAAATTCACTATTTATATGTATAAGAAGAAAAAGTGGAAAGACCCTTATTTGCGCTAATGAGAGAAGCTGCACTCTATAATTCCTCCCTGTTAGTGGAGGAAAGAGGAAAGAATGGATGGAAATGGGTATAGAGTGCGCTTAATTAGCCACCACCTTTAAAGTGTAAACCTTACACAATATATGTTCAATGTAAAAAACTTTTTATTAAAATTTTAATACACAGATCAGACATGGCATTCCAGTTTCTTATTTCAAGGTGGAAAAAGACCCAACGCGTTTAGTCATGAAACACTTCATCAGGGGAGCCGTTACCACTATGTCAACCGTAGGGAATAAACTGTTTAAGACAGGTATTAAGTGTCGTCACTTTTATATATATGTAGGATGGGATTTTTCCAGCGATCCCTAGACACAATCTCTGGTGTCAGATTTCACAAATATATGGGGTTAAACCCAGTGTAGCAGTCTATCCTGAGTGAATCCAATGTCTGAATGCAGCTGAATTCCACCTTGAAATAAGAAACTGGAATGCCATGTCTGATCTGTGTATTTAAAATTTTAATAAAAAGTTTTTTACATTGAACATATATAGTGTAAGGTTTACACTTTAAAGGTGGTGGCTAATTAAGCGCACTCTATATCCATTTCCATACATTTATATGTATTAATTTAAAATTATACATTATACATAATGATTATATCCTTGGATACTTTTTTTGCTAAAAAATTTTCTAATCTTTTTTCAAATTTATCAATAGTGTCTGCCATCACAACCTTTTCTGACAGAGAATGCCAAATCTTAACTACCTTTTCTGTAAAGAACCCCTTCCTCCGCAGGGTATGAAACTTCCTCACCTTTAACCTGTGTCTTGTGCACAGTCCTCATAGTAAACAGATCACCTGACAGAATTCTGTAATAAATCTTAATGTATTTGTATTTTGTATATATTAATCATATACCTTCTTAGACATCTCTTTTCTATTGTAAACATACCAAACCTGGCTAACCTTTTCTCATAACCTAGAGACCCATAGCCCAATGCCTTTTTATTGCCCTTCTCTGAACCCTTTCCAGTTCCAATTTTTTTTTTTTTTTTTATAGCGTGGAGAATAAAATGGAACACTGTATTGTAGATGAGGCCACACCAATGATGTATGCATTGGTAAAATAGCCTTTATGCTCCTAATACCTTGTTTGCCTTGGCTGCTGCTCCTTGACATTGGGTACTACAGCTAAGTCTATTGTCAGTGTGCACCCTCTAGTCCTTCCCCAAGAGTGATTCCCCTACCTCTTCCCCATTTAATTTCTATTTATTTATTAACAGTTTCTTATATAGTGCAGCATATTCTGTTGCACTTTACCTAAGGAGACAGTGATACAACAAACAGGGTATTTACAGACAGTCAAAGGTAAGAGGGCTCTGCTCTCAAGCTTACAATCTATAGATGTTGCACAATGGTTTCTGGTACCAAAGTGCATAACCTTACATTTATCTATATTGAAACTCATCTTCAATTTTGCTGCCCAATCCTGAAGTGTATTTAAGTCCCTCTGTAGACTAGTGACATACTGATCTGATTTTATTGCCATGCACAGTTTAGTGTCATATGCAAAGAAACGGACACTTGCTCTCTACACCCTTTCGTAGGTCATTAATGAATATATTATAGAGAAGTGGCCCAATTACCGAAACCTGAGGTACACACTATGGGGGTTATTCTGGTTCACTCGCAAAGGCACAATCACTCTCTAATAGACAAAACCATATGCATTGCAGGTGAGGCAGATGTAACGTGCAGAGAGAGTTAGATTTGGGTGGGGTTTGTACTTCAAACTATTAGAGATGAGCGGGTCCGGCTCGCCGGGATCCGTCAGTTCCGAATATGGTGATCCGAGTCAGGAACCGAGTCGGCTCCGGAGTTCCCGCCTGAATTCCGGACCGAAAAAGAGGCAAAACGTCATCATCGTGCTGTCGGATTCTCGCGGGATCTGGATTCTATATAAGACGCACGCGCGCCCCGCCATCTTTACTCCAGCATAGAAGAGGGAAGAGGGTGGTTGTGCTCTGTGCTGTGCTATAATAATAATATATTATTTTGCTGCTGCTCACTCGATTAGGGTCTGCAGGAGCTGCTGTACACAAGTCCAGTGTACAGGGGCTGCAGTGGCCAGTGTACAAGAGGCTGTACAGGAGCTGTGTTCAGTGTGACAGGGCTTGTGTCCAGTGTGACAGGGCCTGTGTACAGTGTGACAGGGTCTGTGTCCAGTGTACAGGGTTTGTGTCCAGTGTACAGGGGTTGTTTCCAGTGTACAGGGGTTGTGTCCAGTGTACAAGGGCTGTGTCCAGTGGACAGGGGCTGTGTCCAGTGTACAGGGGCTGTGTACAGGGGCTGTGTCCAGTGTACAGGGGCTGTGTACAGGGGCTGTGTCCAGTGTACAGGGGCTGTGTCCAGGGGCTGTGTCCAGGGGCAGTGTCCAGTGTCTAAGGAACTGTGACCAGTGTGATAGGCTGTGTCCAGTGTAAAGTAAGAAAAATAAATAAAAGTAATAAATCAAATAAAAATACATTTTTCGAGGATGATGGAGGAGGAAATAGTGGGAGATCAGTCACCTGATAGAAGTGCTGAAGCTTCTACCACCAGTCATGACAAGGCCGATACCTCTTTGTATTTTTTGCTCTTTGGAGCATTTCTCTTTTTTTGTGGTAGTTTATTAAACTGCCACCCTGTCTGCCCCTGGAGTGCCGCTCTGCTTCCAAGATGTGCCAGGTTGGAAATGTAAGGTCCACATGTATGTGATGCCCACTGCTGTCGCTTAGCTCAGTCATCCAGCTACCTCGGTATAACCTTTTGGCCCAACTACAGTAAATTAAAACAATTTTGTGAGCTGTGAAGTGATCAAAATTGACTAGAAATGAGTGGAAACTAATGTTATTGGGGTTAATAATACTTTAGGGGCAAAAACAGGCCCAAATTCTGTTATTTTAGCAATTTTTTGCATTTTTCCAAAAAAATCCAGATCCAAAACCAAAACCCGCAAGGGTGGTTTTGCCAAAACCAATCCAGATCCAAAACACGAAGGGAGATCCAGATCCAAAACCAAAACCCAAAAAAGTGGCCGCCGCACATCTCTACAAACTATATTACAGTGAAAAAATAAAGCAGCCAGTATTTACCCTGCACAGAAACTATAAAACACCCACATCTAACTCTCTCTGCACATCTTACATCAGCCCCACCTGCAGTGCATATGGTTTTGTACATTAGAGTGTGATTGTGCCTTTGTGAGTAAAACAGAATAACCCCCCTATAACCCAATTTGAAAACGATCAGTTTACCACAACTCTCTGGGGTAGATTTATGAAGCTTGGAGAAGTGTTATCTATCCCCATAAAGAACCTTAAGTGCAAGGTGATAATGGTTCAGCCAATCAGCTCTTACCTGTCAATTTACATATTGTGGCTGATTGGCTGAACCATTATCACCTTGCACTTAAGGTTCTTTATGGGGATAGATAACACTTCTCCAAGCTTAATAAATCTACCCCTCTGTTCCTTATTATCCAGCCATCCTTGACCCAAATACAGATTGTTTCCTAGACATACTGTAGCACACCCATATTGTGAGGCACAATATTAAAGTCCTTTGCAAACTCTAAGTAGACCACGTCTACTGCATAGACCACTGAACAATATCATTAAAGATATCATTCACTGATGTCACCTGGACTGGACCTGGACTGATGCAGATTTGACCACATGTTCAGATGACAGGGGGGATAGTTAACAACTCACTGGAGTGTGCATCTTTTATGATATAGTGAGTACACAATAAACAATATGCATGATAATATCAATAACAATATTGTTATCATGGGTATCATTTGCAAGTATCTTATAGTGTGTACTCATCTGAGCAAAATATAGCAATATGAACAATAAAGCAGAAGATACTAAGAAAAATGGGGCTCTCCTATATAGGGCATTCAGTTGCAGACTGGAAATATAAATGTGGTTTGATCCAAGAGGACAGTTTCTTATAAAACTTTACTTACATGCATAAATTAAAAATATAAATAAAATCATGCCATTTCCATAATATGGGTCACTATATACATCAAAGCAAAATATATCCAAATACAGTATATCAGTGAATGGCTGACAAATACAATTAAAACAATTGTATAAATGTAAAAATAAATAAGTGAGAATGATGTGAAATGTGTGTAATAAAGTGTGCATAAAGGTGTGGGTGAGATGTGTAATTACAGAAATGAAAAATACCACTGTGAAGATCATTAATATAAATCATGCATATTAATTAAATAATACCATGGTCAAACTTATTCATATGAATTTTTTTGACTGTAATATTTTTCATTGTGTTTCACAAACTTTTGCTGCTTTACTTGAATTACATATCTGGCCTTTTCACTTACACCAGTATATAATCACACTTAAGTACACATTTCACATTTATTTTTATTTATTTACAATTGTTCTTATAATTTTTGTGATTATTTTACATATGTAGATATATTTCTTTATAATGCAGATAACAACCCATATTATGGGTAATGGTATAATCTATATATTTTTTATAAATTATGCCTTAAAAGTTAATATACAGTAATTGTTAGAAATCATTTTCTTCTTAGACATTAGATACATTGGATCAAACTATTTATAGTTCCAGTCTGCAACAGAATGCTCTTTTTTTTTCTCTGCATCTTCTGCTGAATTCAAATTTTACTTTTGAATTCTGTGCAAAGTGAAAAAAAAAAACACATGAAATCTGGCTGTCCCAGCCAGACGTGTGTGGCTTTCCAAAAATGCTGGCTTGGCAATCACAAACCCATTTGCTCTGTGAATTTAGCATAGAGCATTCAAATAGTATTTTTGTTATTATTGTTTATTTGAAAAAATCGGTGGTACTCACTAACATTTTTACCTGCCAACCCAGTATGCTGAACGGTTATTCAAAATAATAATAGTCCTGTAAACTGAATTAATAATGGAAGGAAATACAACTATACGAGTGCACTACACTCGTAGGAAATACAACTATACGAGTGTATTTAGCATTATATTGCACCATTGTATCTACAGTATCTGTTATCTTCAGAAAATAGAATACTACAGGTTACAGATGCACAGATGGTACAAATTACATTTGTATCATAGTAATGATCACAAATATTGGACAGACCAAAAACAGTTTCCAGTATCTTGGAAATTCAATCAAAACAGTTTGCCCATATTGACACATGATGCTTATTTGGAGTATGGACAGCTGTCTCCTTTTCCTGACTTCACAGCAAAGAGGTCAGGGAGTGGAGCTTGTTCTTAGTTTTCATTGGAGAAGCTCAGCACATATAAAATCAGAGGCACCATACATACACTTCTGACAGTGGTAGACAGTACCTAATTTCATACCGGCATAAGCTAAAACTGTTTATTTATATAGTGCCACCCTATTACGCAGCACTGTAGAGACAATATTTGCCATTCACAACATTGATTCACATCAATCTCTGCCACATTGAAGATGACAGTCTAAATTCCCTACCATAAAAGTGTGCATATGTGCAAGTTAATTTAGTCAAAAGCCAATTTAATAGCAGTATGTTTTGGGATTTTCTGAGGAAACCAGAGCACCCATAGGAAATCCATGCAAACCAGGGGAGAACATAAAAACTCATAATGCTGTGGTCGAGAATTGGACTCCTGGCCCCAGCACTGTGAGGCATTATGAGGCTAAATATACAACACAATCCAGAAATAGCCATGCTACGTAATTTATTGGAAGTGGATATACTGTATGTATTTTACAGTAAATTAGTTTTACTAGACTAAGATGTATGAACAGAACAGTGCAAACAAATACAGTATATAATGAAGGGATACATTTTTAAAACGTTAATGATTTGTTATAAAAGTGATAAAAGTTGGCAAGTACAGTATATTGTTTTTATCGGCATGGTGTTATGTTATTAAAGGCCAGATTTATATATTGGGGTGTCTCTGTCTCCCTTACCCCTATTTAATAGTTTCCTTTTTGCTTTTATTTTATTTTTATAACATAATCTTTATATAATTAAAATGTTCATGGTCATTACATTTTTTACGACTTTTTAAGGACAGTATACCTTATGGAGGTATTAAGCACATTAAACTATACTGAGCCTGGAACACATTATATAATTAAATAGTGATAATAAAATATATTTTATATATGATGTTTGAGTAACATAAATGATATTTTTTTTAACTTTAAACTGACCATGAAACAGTAAAAGTAAATAAAGCAAGAAGTGTTTTTTTTTACCCAGAGGTTTCACAGTTTCTTTTGTAATTTTTTTTTTTGTCTTCATGCTAAAATCACATGTGGCCAATTGTTTGATGTAAGTTGTCTAAATATTCTGAATCAATTTTATTTGATGACAACAGGACAGCTGAAATAAACAGGGTATACTGTAGATAGGTTGGGGAGCATTGTCAGATTTATGGGGCGTGAGACCAGTATGTTAGAAATAAAGTTGTTAATGTAGACAGAGGATGGTTTGTGGGCAAGTTGTAAGGAGAATAGAGTGAAAAAGCTATTTAAGAAAACTTGAATGAGGGAGGAGAATAAAATTTGCAGTAATTTATCATAACAGAAAGAAAATAATTACAAAGCAATAAAATACAAAGTGAATCGATAGAGGAAGTAGTTAGCTATTTGTTATATTTGTATATGTTAAAAGGGGTCACTCCTAATTTAAAATACAAATGTATTAGTCACAGAGCAGGGGCTACTGTACTTAATATGATGATGGTACAAATTTTGCAAGCAATGTAAAAAAAGAGAAGTTCTGAGAAATACTAAAGTAAAAAAAATATATGACATAGAAAATACAATATGTATTTTAGTTCTTGTGCAGATCAGCAACAGATCCAGTTAGATATGAAAGGTCATTAGAGGGTCTTAAAGAGGTTAAGCATATACTTTATATATAGCATGAGTAATAGCTATGGATTAAGCATGGACAATATGGCAAAAGAGAGAACTGTAGCCAGAAGAAGCTTTAGCTTGTTGACAGGATATGTATTGTATAGTAAGAGAAGAATATTAATTAATAAAGTAGATAAGAAATAATCTTTAATTATTCATTATCCGGTTATGAATTTAAGGTATTTAGCATAATATAGTCATGACACAAAGAGTTTATTAGATACTTATCATTGTATGATACAACACTTTGGGCTTAGTAATGGCTGTTAAGTTGATAGCATTAGATGTGCGAAGGGAGTTAGCAGATAGTAGTGTGTTGATTATTTGTGAGCTTTCTGAGGTTTTTACTCACACAATTTTCTTTGCTGTTTTCTCTGTCTGTTTTTCTCTTATTTATTCACAGGAGGGGAGTTAATATTGCCCACGATAACTGAAGATTCCTTAGATACCCCTCCCATTGCTACCCGCTCCCCCTTTGTACCTCCTCCCCCTACTTACCGAACTGTCCTCACTCTGGACACCACCAAAGATTCCTTGAGTGTTCCTTCCAACTTGAGGCCACCCTGCCCTTCTGAGCAAGAGGATAGTGATTGTGAGGAAGGGATAGAAGTTTCTGGTTATGCCTCAGGGGAGGTATTTGAATCAAGTTTCCCTCCCACTGATGATGAGGACTTCTATACCAGTTTTCCATTGGTAACAGATAGAACCTTGCTGTCTAGAGATGCAGCAAGGAGACCTCCTGGCTCTCGACCAAATACAAAGGCAGGAGGTTCATCCTCCTCCCCTTATGACCTACTCACCTCCACCACATCCCCAGACCTTGTCCGGAACATCCCTGCCGGAAAAATGAATAACAGGGAACCCCCAAAACCCAATTTAGACCAATATCCTCATATCCCTACCTCTTTCCAGCTAGACAAGCTGAACAAGCAGAGGTTCCCACCTATAACTTCTTCCCCTAATTTCCAAAATTTTCCTACAGCTAATCCTACAGGCACGGGGGAGAAAGGATCTCCAGGAGCAGTGGAAGTTATCAGGGAGTCAAGCAGCACCACAGGAATGGTTGTAGGAATTGTGGCAGCAGCTGCTCTCTGCATCCTTATACTCCTCTACGCAATGTACAAGTATAGAAACAGGGATGAAGGATCCTACCAGGTGGACCAAAGCCGGAACTACATCAGCAACTCAGCCCAGAGTAATGGTGCTGTAGTTAAAGAAAAGACTGTACCTGCCACCAAAACAGTTGGTAAGAGTAAGAAAAATAAGGACAAGGAGTATTATGTGTGAGAGCTTAGAATGGACTCTCCCAAATGTGGGAGTATGGTTGGCAAAATCCATCCAACCATTCAATGGAGATAAAAGACTGACCCCATGCTGTGACCAATTATTGACTAAGCAAAAGTGACTAAGCCCCAGGTCAACAGTTGGCTGTCACCTAAATCAACCAACTATCTGCTTAAACAACTGCCAACTGTTAAACAAACAACTAAAGGTTATTGAGATATCAACCTTTGGTCTGCCATTTGAATGTCAAAAATTAGCAAACCTACTGTACTGTATTTACAGCAACTAACTAAGAAAACATACATAGACATATCCACCTATCAACACCAACAAGTGTTCTACTAATTAATGGTAATCAGATCATCTGAAGAAACTGCTAAGAACAAGAGATGCCTCTACGTTTTAACAATGTTGTACCTAATATTTCCCACCCAAACTTTTCTCTTTAAACCATAAAAAGGAAATACATCTTCTATTTCTATTTCTTCTCATGTCATCTTGAGGAGAAAAAGCCAATATTTCCACTGGCCTCCTGTGTTGGAAACGCTTTACAATTATTACAGATAAACAATTCTAAAAATCTAAAAAAAACATTCAAATTGGTTCCTGCCTAAGGGTGGTAGTACCAGGTGTGGGATATAGTAGAGTGGAGATCTCCTATCATGGACAAACATAATAAATTAGGAGAGATGGTCAGTAAAGATCAGTCAACTATAAACCTTAAACAACATGGAGCCATTGAGGGGAGAGGATGTGTTGAGAAAACCATGTTTAGAGACAAAAACTTGGTAAAATATGTTGGAAAGAGGGCTAACATAACTGGCTTTGGTTAGGCTCTCCCCTCCCTTAACCTCATTGCCCCTCAGTTTCCTCTATGCCCTTCTGAAGATCAAGGTTATTTCTATTCTGGTTTGTGTGGTGTTGTCTTGGTTTTTTGAACGCTGAGCCGTGCGTTTGACTTCTTCGTGGACTGAATCTACTACCCCACAACCCTCAAGAAATCAACACTCATTTTACCACAAAGGCTTTCTCCTAATACCCCTTGAAATAAAATGGACTAAAAATAAAGGGGTTTGGGGTACTGGGGTAAAGAGAGTATCAGAATATCAATAAAGCAAATGTTACGGCCTTGTATAAGAGTGTCGAGATTGTTAATGGAGATGATTATTCTATATTTTATTTTCATATTTTTGTCTATATTCAAATTGGGACATATTTTACATTGCTGTACATTGAGTATAAAATCACTGTCTTTCCACAAGAATATTTGAATGACAGTATGATGATAAGTGGAATACACATGGTTAAAAATCAAAAGTAGATGACACCCAATACACATATAGTGCCAACAATCCAAGGCATCTCATATATGCCTTAAACACTCTGATGTCTAGTTGGTTAATATAACTGTTATTTTCCTGCATTAACTCAAAGGAGTGACAGTAATGATTAAGAAGGTTGGTTTAAATTGATTTAGTCAACCATACTAGAAGTTTTGATCATTATATTGAAATAGGCTAATTAGTGTATTACTACAGTATATATTCACTGTCAGGAAGTAATGAGATAAAAAGGGCATCCTACTCTGCAATAGTGGCTATGTCTACTAACATTTTATTTACAAAGGATACCAATTGCTTGATTATCTGAATTATTGCAACACTCCACTCTACAGTAGGTGATCTTTCATATTGTGTTATTTCTGTATGTAATGCAGAGTTGAATGCAAGTCCATTTGCCAAGTGTATTATGTGTGTTTTTAGTGTTAATTCTAGCCCCCAGCATCTTTCAAAACCTGTGCAGTTCCTCTTTCCTGCCTGTGGTGTCGTTTTCTCTTGTGGCACATCTAGCATAGTGTGGTCTGTATTTCAATACTGATATGCATACCAAACCCATGATAGAAGCACCAAAGCAGAGAGCAACACCGCAGGCAAGGAAGAAGAACTGCACTAGTTTTCATTTGATGGAACCTACTACATGCATTTTTTGGAAATGCAGAATTGCACTCACTTCACTCACATTTTCACTTGTCACGGAAGGAGCTTAACTGGGCTGTAATGAGGTGTAAGCAAAGTACAGAGAGGGAGAGAGAGAGGCATTATGATCTATGCAGCACTGTAAGTATGCCTGTTTTCAGATGTTTTTTTTTGTACCAGGGTTAGGACTGGTGCACTCTGTATACTGATAACTTTTATGAAATCCACCATATGAATGGCAGTGGTTCAGCTCCATAGAGGCGCATAACATAATACGGGTGAAAATATGCATTTATTTCCATATATACGCAATGCAGGATCAATCACAACAAACTTGTGTATAACTCAGCCCCTTTGTGTTTCAAAATAGTTATTTTCTTACATATAAATACACACACATATACACCATAACCTTTATTACTTTTTACACAATAATACCAGGGTTGCCGACTTTTTCTGTCTCCTCTCCGGGAGAAGCCCAGAGAGGAGTCTTCCAGCTGCAGTTTGGGGGGGGCGGGACTTGAGCTTTACATTATTAAGTCCTGCCCTCAGTATGCAAAAAACCCCAATTCACGGATCTCCGTGGAGGGGGCGGGGCTAAAATGATGCGATTGTGGACATTTTAGCTCTGCCCCCTCCTCTGAGACCCGTGGATTGCAGCATTTAAATCCAAATGTATGGTTGAAGATGCCGCAATCGGGGGGGGGGGGGGGGGGTGGTGGTGGAGTGGGGTTCCCCCAGAATCTGGGAGGGTTGCCCACCTTTCCGAGGGGCCGGGAGGAGGACCTGATTTTCGGGATCCTCCCGGCCATTCCGGGAGGGTAGGCAACCCTGAATAATACACACCCACTAACACATGTTACTACGCACACACACACTCAAGAAAATCTTTAAACCTCTGTGTAAGATACTTTGGAAGTATTCACAATTATTTTATACCAATATACAATACGTCAGATCAGCGTTATTACACTTTGGACTACCATATTAGTTTATCTGAGAATGGGTGGAATCATGTTACAGTATGTACTGTATATAGAAATGATATGTCTACCTTTTATTCATACAGTTTTGCTGCTAGCAAGTGAGAAATGAATTGTCTACATAAAAAAAGCTGTTTCAGTATATAAGCAGTGATATAGGTAATCTATCTCTACATCATATAAAATACAACAGAGGAATGATGAGCATTTTAGGATGCAATATATTGTTGAAATCTGCATTGTATGATCTGACTATGACCTGTGATGAAGATACCTTTTAAATATGCTTAGCTACTACAATGCATTTACTGCAGACAAGGTCTAAAACCACAACTAAAGGCTTGTTCTTACAATATAAATGAAAGTTTGCAAAGTGACTTTATTAATACTAATAGAACTATATAATGGACTAAGGTCCATTAACTTTTACAAGTTCTACTATATTTGTATTGGTCCAGAACAATACAAAGCAAAACTCTGAGTGTACAGATAACAATTTAAATTGACTTAAAAAAAAAATCTCCCAAATAATGTATGCAGTTTAGAATCACTAATACCCAGCTGGACATACATCTCTCAGATTCTCAGTGATGTCAAGTTGCAATGTTTACCTGGCATATCTCACACAATTCATATGCAAGCAATGTTGGTGGTTACATTGTGCCAGATTTCAGATCTTTCCCATGGCATTGCAATGGCACTTTGTGGACATTGCTGGGAATGGATTTCCTTCATCAAAGTCTCATTAATGAACCAATTGTAAGTGGCTCAGTTTTAGGTATAATAGTTCTAGGACATAATACAGATGTGTCCTCATACATTGTTGCTCAAATCTCAACAAACAACCTATTTTTCTCATTTAAAATGGCATCTTCTGCGTATAATTAAAACAACTGGAAATTACCAAACTACTTTTCTTGATTGCATTGATCAGTTTGATGTTTGCCATTTGTATATGAGTGTAGGCCGGAATCTCAAACTGTGTAAGGAGATCTACAATGCAGCAGTTGCAGCTTTTATCCAATCAAGCCCTTCATCTGTAACTTTGTATGTGTTTAAAACTATTTCCTGTGTGGTTAAGGCAGGCATATCCAAACTATGGCCCTCCAGCTGTTGTGAAACTAAAAGTCCCATCATGCCTTGCCACAGTTTTACTATTGGCGAATGCTACAACTATGACAAGGAATGCTGGGATGTGTAGTTTTACAACAGCTGGAGGGCCACAGTTTGGACATGCTTGGATGAAGGTGACTATCCAGCATCTCAAACACATTTTGAGTAACATAGTAATTATGGCTGAAAAAAGATGTAAGTCCATCAAGTTCAATCTATGTAACTTGTAACTACTGACTTGAGTAAGTCATATCTAGAGGATTCCCTTAGTGGACAAAAATGTATCCATTTTTTATTTAAATTCATTAAGTTGCTGTAATCACCCCACCGTCAATGAGTTCCAGAATGTTACTGCTCTAATGGTGAAGAATCCTCTTCTTAATTCAGTACGAAATTTCTTTCCTTCAAGCCTCAGTACATGCCCGCGTGTCCTAAGTATAGGCCTGTTATGTCCCAATAATTCCCAATCCTGTATGTGAACATACAGTACCAATCATATCACCTCTCAACCTCCGTTTCTCCAGTGAAAACATATTCAGCCTGGTTAACCTATCTTTGTATTCTAGTGATTTGAGACCTTTTACTAGCTTAGTCGCCCTTCTCTGTACCTGCTCCAATTCATTTATGTCCTTTTTAAGGTGCGGTGCCCAGAACTGAACACAATATTCATTTCATGTTTCACTGCATCTGCAATGCAAATAAGACTCAAATTTGAAACAATAATATAGTTGCTACACTTCTCAGAGCATCTCAGGTGATCTGTGTGTCATGTGATGTATAGTGTATAGACACTTGGGGGTATATTACTAATGCATACTAGAAATTGATAGAAAGGATTTGATCTTTAGTAAATTTACCCCCAGGTTTATGAGGACCCTCTGTACATACAAAAGCTTCCAATTACCTGTAGGACTCAATGGCTCTTATCCATTTCTCAGTTTCACAGAATTTGCCTTGATAAACATTTAAGTCTTGCAATACATTAGATTGCCTACCACTCCAAGAGCAAGCCGCAAGCAGTATCAAATATTGAAAGCAAGAGAGAAGAATATATATGTTTTTGTGGTGCACCATCAACAGCTGCTGGCACAGGGTTCTCAGACCCTAATTAGTAACAAGAATAAAAAATTAGGAGATGTGCCAATAATTAGACAAGAAATTTTCAAAAAAGAATATACAAATGTATTAATAATAATAAAAATAATAATGATAATATAATGAATCATTAGACATAAAAGTCAATATGCACAAATTTAAAATGATATATCACAGGGATATTTTTGCATGATGTTGTTATTGACATTTCCAATAAGAAGGCTGACAAAGCAAATTTATATTACCAACCAAGTTCTTCTGGTGGGTATTTATATCCAGAATCGTGTGACACAGTAGTCCTAGGTTGCCCTATGATTTCATAGCCACTGGTTGCCATATAGGTGGTTAAGACCTGGGATCCCCATCGCGTCACCGGCCACGTCTATTGCGTTGCCAGGTAATGGCACTCGGTCACATGCTCGACACATGACCTGGGCCGTGTTCGGCAACTGAAGAGGACGTCCCCCTTACGTCCAACCGGCCGGAGGTCTGGTGGGCGCAAGACGCCTATGTCACACGTAGGACGTGATGACAGTCTCCGGGAGGGAGTGCGGTTGGGGAAGCGTCTCTGCATTGCTATGAACAGCCCAATATATTGGTCTTCCAATAGGGGGACCAGGACTGAGGAACAGACATGGACATTTTGAAGAACAGACAAATAAAAAAAAAAATAGCACCAGACAATTTTATATACGGAAAGAAAAAAATGTGAAATTGGCTGGTACCAATGGAATCAGCCAATACGCGATATCTGGCGCTCTAGATTAGAATACATTTATATACACGTAAAAATATATATGATGTTCCACCAGCTGCTGCACGTGCCAAATGAGCTAGCCTGTGCTCATACAAATAGGAAAAGTCTGGGGGGGGGGGGGGGTGTGTGTGTGTGTGTGGGTGGTTAGCACAGTGCGCTGCTAGGTGAATAATAAGCTCTGAGTGATAATAGAGTAACCAAAATAACACTGGACACGCTTAGTATGAGAAATATTTAATATAATAAAAAGAAACATACAATTTTATAAAACAAAATAATCAGACTAAAAGCACCTTTCTTAGCGATGTAAGCGCAAAGAGCAAAATACTTGAATGATTACGTCTCCAAGAAGCAATTTTTAACTCCCCATTGTAAAAGCACCCAAAAGTATAAGGGTAGTAGTTCTCCAAAATATCTGGACGTAGTCCCAGTTTAATATTTATGGACCACAAGTAATCAAATAAGTCGATGGTAGTTAATAATGCCAATTAGCATGTAAGCAGAACATGCGCTAGTAATAAAGCTGGCAGTTTGAATAGTAACAGTAGTAACAAGTTGGTAACTTGATAGTAGCAATATAGTTTCTCACCCACAGATGATCCAAACAAAGGGGAGCTTATTTTGTTGTAGCTCGATCCTGCTCAGATGCTCCAGCCGGAGCGAGATTAGATCTGCAGACGCTGTTAGTGTAGGAGTCAGAGACTCACAGGCAGGAGATTACCGTCTAGCGGCTGTATGCACGGCTGGGTGGTTGCCAGCGGTGGGAGATGGAGACCGACTGATTCCAGGAGAGACTTAGCAGGAGCCTTGGAGACGCTCAGAAACACAGGTGTGATGTCAACGTGTTTCTTTCGTACCGGTAGTGATTGGGAACTTTTTCAAGACCAAGTATTTGGACCCCTATATATATATATATATAGAAAGTAGTTTCTCTAAGGTAGAGACACAGGCACTCGCCACTTTATCCAAAAATAACTCAGATTTTTGGTAAAAAATAGATAGAGTTTATTTCTCAGATGAGCTAGTAGGTCAAAGAGGTTAGACACATCACCAAGCTCCGACGTTTCGGTCCGTCAATAATGGACCTTTATCAAGGAGCGTTTTCAGGTGAGGTATAGGGTACAGCAAAGCCATAGGAGCTGCATGCAAACCAGCATGGAGCAGTGGTGGTGATATATATAGATATATATATATATTAAGCCACTGGGATAAGTAGAACAAAAACTGTGTATTGTAGCGGCAAGCGCTTTCGGGAGTGATCCCTTCCTCGGGACACAAATCACACAGGAGAGAGCACATACATCAACAACTTACCCCCTTAAATACCCCCCAGTGCATACCTTCAGACCCTGCTGCCGCCGCTGGGTCACGCCATCCAACAGCCGGAAGTTCACGGACCCACACTTCCGGGAACGCGGCTCAACAAACCAGGAAGCACTCGGCGTGCATTCCAGCTCGTGTTTCCTGCGTTCCACCTGTCCTGCCGGGTCTACCTCTCGAGCTTGGTGGAACAGCAGCCCCTGCTGGCTGGCGGACAGCATTGTCTGTAAGGAAAAACATATACATTACAACACGCAATATACAGACCAAAATGTAACAAAATATAGTGGCTCAGGGAGAAGGCTGTTAGCGTCACACTGCAGTTATAAACCACAGTGGCACCCACGCCAATCCCTGATAGCCACAAAAAATAAAAATAAAACACAGAACATAGAAAAACAGTACTACAATCTACAACAGAGTGGTACTAAGTGCATGATATTGTGATACAAAAGCCTGGTCATAGGTTTACATCCCCAAACCAGGAACAATATTTTGAGCAATGATATATATACTGTAGTTATAAAACAGGAGAGACCAGGTATCTAGGACACGGCATCATATTCTGAAGAAGAAACCAAGGCTATATAGCTCCCACAATACGTGAGAACTAATGCCCAGAAAAAAGCAAAATCTATCAAAATCCCCTCTCTACTGTCAAATCAAATAAGGCTGTTCCAATTAATTTTTTCGTTGAGGCCGCCAGGACTGGTGGTTCCCAAGCGGACTATCCACTGTGATTCTTTCATCAACAGTGTTTTTGCCCGATCTCCACCCCTTAGAGACGGGGGCACATGGTCTATCATGAAGTATCTTATAGACTCCAGAGAGTGGCCGGCCTCCCTGAAGTGCCTCGCAACTGGCTGGTCAATGTCACAACCTTTCAATGCCAACCCAATGGAAGACCTATGACCTGCCATTCTTTGTTTAAACTTACAGGTGGTTTGGCCCACATAACTCAGGCCACATGGGCACCTAATCATGTAGACCACATAAGTAGTGTCAAAGGTGAGTACATGTCTGATAGTGTACTTCTTGTCACAGTGGGGATGAGTGAATGTCTTGCATGGGATAATAAATTTGCATGTAATGCAAGTATGGCAACTATAGCACCCAGCAGGTTTGACATATACATTGGGATGTGGTCTCTTCCCCAACCCTGTGATATCAGATCTAACCAGGCGATCTCTGAGGTTCCTACCTCTGGTGTAGGCCAAGATTGGTCGTTTATCCCTGAATACAGGGAGATCCTTGTCAGTGCAGACAATAGGCCACAGGGCCTTAGTGGCCCTCTGTAGCACTGGATGTGCTGTGGAGAAATCGCTCACTAGTGGAATGGTCATGGAACTGTCCTTGCTAGAGGATTTCAATAGATCAGGTCTATTCCTCTGCAGGACATCCTGTTTGGCTCTCAATAACTCTTGCTGGTTGTATCCCCTAGACTGGAACTTCTTAACTACTTGGTCCAGACACCCCAGGACCTCCTCCCTGTCACTGGTGATTCTGGCCGTTCGAATCATCTGCGACAGGGGCATGCCACTTTTCAGGGCTGGGGGGTGGTAGCTATTGGATCGCAGCAACGTGTTGTGATCCGTGGATTTATTGAACACCTTGGTGCTAATTTTACCATCCCTCAATTGGACCTGGACATCCAAGAAGTGTAAACATTCACAATGATATGCATACGTAAATTTGATGAACGGGCTGATGTTATTCACATGGGCCATGAGTTGGACAAAACGCTCCTCTCCGCCCGTCCACAACAGGAACACGTCATCAATGTAACTGGTGTACATCAACATGTGCCCCCTAGTGGACGGGTCAGAGAGGAATAAATCAAATTCAACGACAAACATATAAATGTTCGCATAGGAGGGTGCCACAGAAGATCCCATGGCACACCCCCTATGCTGGGCGTAGAATTCTCCATCAAATAGAAAATAGTTGCGCCTCAGGGTTAACTCCAACAACCCGAGGAACAACTCATGGTTAAATACATCGTTGTCCAAATTGGTGGACAGAAAGTCCTTCATGGCTCTAAGTCCCCCTTCATGGGGGAATAGAAGTGTAGAGACTACACACGTCCATACTGCAGAGCAAAGTTCCAGGGGGGATATCATCCAGTTCTTGTAGTTTTATGAGAAAAGAGGTTGTATCCTTTAAGAAAGATGGTTGAAGGGGAAGAAGCGGCTGTAGGATGCTGTCCAGTAACTGCGATGTAGGTTGTAATAGAGAGTCCCTGGCGGAGACAATCGGTCTCCCCGGAGGTCTGGCAGGGTCTTTATGCAGCTTCGGCAGCGTATAAAGAACCGGGACTTTGGGGTGTTGAACTCGTAAAGCTTTCCACACTTTAGAGGGAATTTTACCCTCACGATGGGCTTTATCAAGCACCTCAAAAAGCTCTTTTTGGTAGAGGGCTGTGGGATCTTAAGCGAGTTTGCTATAGACTTCCCGGTCTTGTAGCTGCCGTACTATTTCAGTGCGGTAATCCTCAATGCGCTGAATTACAATTGCCCCGCCTTTGTCAGTATATATATATATATATATATATATATATATATATATATATATATATATATATATATATATATATATATATATATATATATACTGATACAGACCAATTTTTTAAAACAAGCTGAAATCATGTCCGATTCTTTCAGAGAAAGGAATATCCAGATAAATTGTTAGAGGAAGCCCCTATAGAAGTCCTTGAAATGGACAGGGAAAACCTGTTAAGACTTTACATTTCAAAATCAAAGACACACAGGGGAGATTTAGAAAATAACAGAGATATTTATTTTATTAGCAACAGTACAACAAATGTGCTAGTGATATTAAAAACTTAATATTGCAGAACTATAGAGTTTTACATCGAGATAAAATTTTATCTGATGTTATTCCTAAAAACTATTATATATAAGAAAAACAAAACATTAAAAACTATACTAGCACCGAGCTTTCTAGGGGAAATGTTAGAAAGAATTACTTCACAGAAAGGGTAGTGGATAAGTGTAATAGCCTCCCATCAGAGGTGGTAGAGGCTAAGACAGTAGAACAATTTAAACATGCTTGGGCAGTGGAGGAACTATGGAGGGTGCAGGGGGTGCAATTGCTATGGGTCCCGGGCCTTAGGGGGGCCCAAGGGCTCTGCAGGCACCCCCTGCACCCTTTCATTATATTTGTCCCGTACAGCGCAGCGGCAGTGCGGCACTGTGACTGAAGGGAGAACGAACAAGTGGTGATCAAGTCCCCCTCCCCTCTCCCCACTCTAACCTCTCTGATGCTGCTGTATGAGCCGTCCGGCTGCTCCAGTCCCCCTCCCCTCTCCCCACTCTGACCTCTCTGACTCTGATGCTGCTGTATGAGCCGTCCGGCTGCTCCAGTCCCCCTCCCCTCTGTTCTCCTCTCCCCACTCTGACCTCTCTGATGCTGTATGCATCATCCGGCTGTTCCAGCCCCCCTCCCCCTCTATTGCTGCCGGGGCTCGACGTCACTATCTAGTAACCAGCCCCGGCGTGAATCATGCAGGAGTCAGGACTCAGGAGGATCCATGCTGCTGCCAGCTGGGACTGTCTGCAGTAGCTGAAAGACCCAGCACCAACAAGGAGACCTTCCCTCAATGCTGAAGGTAAACTGCAGCAGTGCACTTATGTTTAAGTGAGAGGGGATGGGGATGGGGATTAACCTCTCACATTTCTGTCTCTCCACTCATACTCACAGCCCTCCATTTCTCTTTTCTCCTCCCCCTATATCTCTGACACCCTCTCTCTTTTTCACTCCTCTTTCTCTCTCTCCCTAACCACCCCTCTCTCTCCCCGAAACCCTCTTTGACTGGTCATTGTAGTGACAATGGGGGGCCCATACCAAGATTTTGCTATGGGGCCCAGAAGGTGGTAGTTACGCCTCTGTGCTTGGGATATGTATATGAATATCCTTACAAAGAAATAAGGATTAAAAAGGGTTTAGATTACCTGAAGGATAAAAAAGGGGCAGACTAGATGGGCCAAATGGTTCTTATCTGCCGTCAAATTCTATGTTTCTATAACTACTGTGTCACCGGATTCTGGATACAAATACACACCAGAAGAACTTAGATGGTAATATAAATTTGCTTTGTCAAATATTGAAAGACCTGTTGTGCATGTGCTTAGAATGGATATTGCACCACTAAACATTACATTTGTATGTAAACCATTGAGATTACATACAAATCTATAGAACACTAGAACACTAACTGCAGAAATACAGCAATACATATTAAGGTTCAATTTATTTTAATCTCAACTTAGTTGTATTCCTCTTATGTGTAAGAAGCATTATCATGGTATTCATGGTTAACTTTACATTTATTTAAATTACACTTCACCTGACCAATTTATTGTTCTGAGAGAGTTACTGTATGCATCTAAATAGAAATTTTAAATGTTACCCATAGCAATTAATCAGATTCTAAATAAAATTTTATAGAAGATACTTAAAAAAAAGGTAGGGAGATGCTGATTGGCTGTTGCAAGGTCACTTCTCCACTTATTCTCTTAAACAGGTTTAATACATGCCCCAATCTCTTAAAGTGCAAACACACTAGACCAGGGGTCTTCAACCTTTAAGACAGCGTGGGCCACCTAAAAAAATCCAGTGAAGCCCGAGGGCCACTAAACTCTACTGCGGTATTTTGGACAGCCCCATAGAATCACAGCTCTCCTATAACGTCAGCACAGTCCTTCATAGATAGTTGGCACAGCCGCCCATACTCAGCACATAAGCCCCCCACACACACATACCACAATAGTCATCAGCAGCCAATTAGGGTTCCAGTGCAAACAGTAAAATATGTGCCCCATCCCCATATATAATTTGATATTGAATAAATTGCACGCGCCGTAGGCGCACTCCCAAAAGGGGTGTGGCCTAATTATAAGGGGCGTGGTCTAATTATAAACAGTGTAATCTTGCAGGAAAACAATTACCTGACACCTCTTTTGCAACCTGCATGACCAGACATTGGTTACCGCAGGAATGGTCATTGTCCTTACACGCTTAAGTTGACTGAAGGTTGCACAGTGACATATAAACATGAAGGCCCACACAGTGAACTAGTATGCCTCACAGATCAAACCCAAACAATGAAAGGCTACTTAAATCAATATACACTGTTACACTGTTTATCCGTAATGCCCATTACACATTGTGCATCACACCATAGTGTCCATTAGACATTATGCCACACACCGTAATACCTGTTGTACATTGTCATACACCGTAATGCCCATTACACATTATGCCCACACCGTGATGCCCATTACACATTAATCCACACAAAATTATGCCCATTGCACATTATGCCCCACACTGATGCCCATTATGCAACAGACCATAATGCCAGCAGTACTCCTGCTTATACATATGATGCTCCAGCAGTGCCCCTCACCCAATGCCCCAACAGTGCCCCCACACAATACCCCAGAAGTGCCCCTCACACACAATGCCCCAGCAGTGCCCCTCACACACAATATCCTCAGTAATGCCCCACACACAATGCCCCCAGTAATGGCTGCAGCTTTGCCAGGTCCCCTGCTCCTGCCAGCTGTACCTCCTCATCCTGCAGCTTTGGCGGGTCACCTGCTTCCACCATCCATGCCTCCTCCTGCAGTTTTGCCGGGTCCCCTCCGCCAGCTGTGCCTCCTCCTCCTGCAGTTCCGGCGCCGGGTCCCCTCCTCCCACCAGCTGCGTCTCCTCCTCCCGCAGCTTCGCCGGGTCCCAATTCCCCAGCTCCCACCAGACGCGCCGCCTCCTCCTCCCTCAACCACGCTGGATCCACTCCTCTGCCCTGCCTGCAGCCAATGAAAATCGGGTAGGCGGCACCCGGGGGGACTCCATTACGCTGCCTCCCTCGGCAGCATTTTCTTTTACTTAAAAAAAAAAAAATTCCTGTGCATGGCGGGCAGGGGGCCACTGAGATCAGCTCCGCGGGCCACTCGTGGCCCGCGGGCCATGGGTTGAAGACCCCTGCACTAGACCATAATTGTTAACAATGCGTGCTCCCATATGTTGCTAACATCCTCAGCGTTGTCTGTACACACAGTTAAATTTTGTTTATATCGTCAACAACTGCATGCTTTGAGAGGGGGCTTGGTTATCATCACTGAACGATAGTGTGTTCTATATCTGTTTGCCTAGGAGTTCCACAAAAAATTGTTAACAATATCGCTTGTGGCCCAGATTTGCTAAGCTTGAGAAGTGATAAAATGGATAGTGATAAACGACCAATCAATCAGCGCCTTATTTTCAAACACAGCCTGTAACACAGGGCCGATTAAGCTTTCTGAAGGCCCGGGGCACTTTAGACAGGGGGGGCCCCTTCCACCTGTCATTACTGGCCGCAAACTGCACGGGAGAATATTACACTGTCAAAACACAGTGTAATGGCAGTATAAACTTGGTCAATGGGTAATTGCAGGGGGGGGGGGGTGTTTCAATATAAATGTAAAAAAAAAATATAAATATGGATTGCCCAAGTGTCCTGACGACGGGCTATGCCCGAAACCACATTGACCTAAAACAGTAAATTTTGAGTTTTGCACTAAGACCCGGAGTGACACCTGTCTTTATTGCTTATATATATATATATATATATATATATATATATATATATATATATATATATATATATATATATATATATATATATATATATATATATATATATATATATATATATATATATATATATGGGAGGGGGATCAGAGTGCGCTAGTATACAATCAATACAGCTTTGAAAATTAGATATTTAATATAAAATGTACAAATATATATATAATGTACAGAAATAAAACAAACCCTTATTAGGGTATCACAGGTACACAAATGGTGAACAGAGATAAATAATAATTGCTCAGTTCAGGAGATCTTGATCACAAATAGGTGGCCCAACGCGTTTTGTCATATCATGACTTCATCAGGGGCAAATATTGCAATCGGCAGTAACTATATGTGTTGTATACACAAAATCTCTGGATCTTGGTGTCTCAGAATCAGTCCGGTATGTTTCCAACAATCGGAATAGTACAAGGAATGTTCCTAGTATAGCATAAGTGATCAAGGATTTTGCCAGATGAACAGAATTTTTGAAGCAGTCACATACAGCAGGGGTTCACCAGTGTCTAACAGAGGACCCTTCAGAGGTGCTGCTTCTATTCTATTAGCGCAGGAAGGGGTCCCCCCATTTGTTTTATTTATATATATATATATATATATATATATACACACAGGGAGCAGGAGTCCGGCACACACGAAGGGCCGCAGTGCTTCTCAATGCAATACTTCACCCGGTGCCCTCACTCTGAAAGTAGATAACTTCAGTTTGAAGGTGCGGCACTCATGGCATAGGAAAAGAAGAAGCGGTACACTGAATCAAGTTACAACGTTTCAATGCCGTTTATTTCGACATTTTCATCAGGTATATATATATATATATATATATATATATATATATATATATATATATATATATATATATGTAATATTGATTAATGATTGTTTGCCATGGTTGTAATACCTCGGCTGATTGGTTATGCCGCTGGCGGGAGGTACCCACCTAGGGATAAGAGATGGCCCTGTGGCTAGGGATCTGTTGGTCTGTCTAATTGTTGTGGTCATGAGTAAGGCCACGTTCTGTTGCCGAAACGTTGACCTGACCTGTTTGTATTTTTCATGTTGATGGATTAAAGTATCCTAAATTGCAAGTTTATGAAGCCCTGGTGAGTGCCATTCTTATTTTCTCTGGATATACTGTACACGTGGCTCCTACGTGGGACCATTGGAAGGCGAACCCAGGCAGATGCATCCCTTTTAAGTGAGTTCCAACCTACTCCAAGATATATATATATATATATATATATATATATATATATATATATATATATATATATATAGGTAGGGGAAATCAGCAGCACTCAGCAGGCTTGTAATGGTGAATAAAATTCCTTTATTACGCCCAACGGCGTTTCGGGGAAAGATCCCCCGTCTTCAGGGGCACAAGGATCCTTGTGCCCCTGAAGACGGGGGATCTTTCCCTGATTTGCAAACCCCTGGATCTTTCCCCGATTTGCAAACCCCTGCCCCCTCCTGCGATTAATGACACCCCCGTGCCCCCCTCCTGTGATTTGTGGACCCCCTCCCGCAATTCACGGACCCCCATGGCACCTCCCGCGCCCCCTCCCGCAATTTGTAGACCCCCTCCCGCGATTCGCAGACCCCCCTCCCATGATTCACGCCCCCCTCCCGCGATTCACGGCACCCCCCTCCCGTGATTTGCCGCACCCTATGACCCCCCCTCTCGCGAATCATGACCCCCCGAGCCCCCCTCATTCACAGCACCCCCCTGTGCCCCTCCTGCGATTCACGGACCCCCACAACCTCCCCTCCCGCAATTCACTGACCCCCACAACCCCCCTCTCGCATTTTGCAGACCCCCCTTCCAGTGATTCAAGGCCCCCCGCACCCCCTCCTGCAATTTGCAGACCCCCGCCCCCTCCTGCTAATCACAGATCCCTGCACCCCCCCTCCCGCAATTTGCAGACCCCCCTGACCCCTTTCCGGCAATTCCCCCCCACCCCCGCGACCCCACTCCTGCATTTCACATACCCCCGTGAGAATGGGGGATCCTGTACTGCCACAAGCAGGTGCCGCCCCTAGGTGGGAAATCCGGCCCTGGCTGCTGCGCTGCAAGTTTAAAAATTTTTTAAGGTGCCGGGACATGGAGCATAGCTCCGCCCCCCACACCCAGAAGTCCCGCCACCGAGTTCTGACCCACGGCCTGTTCAGTCAGATGTAATGGATGACCATCGATAGCTCCAACAATCGATGGTTATCCAAGTAGTATGTTACTACTATCGATGGCATGGTGCAAAATCGCCATCAATGCCAACCATCGATGGCGTCTGCACTAATGCCCATCCCTACTCTGCTTCAGCCAAAAACCTTTACTACCCCTCATGCCCACACACCTCTATCACTGCCCTGCCTCCTGTTCTCCTGCCCCATAACTTCCGCCAGTGGGGACCCGCTCACCCTGTGTTGCCCACAGACCTCTGATGAAAAACGTTCAATGCAGTTGAAACAGCTGTACAGCTGTCAATGGGTGCAATCATGTTTGTACAATAAACCATCTCTTTCTTCACCATCCATCCATGTGCCGGTTCCTATCCTTCTGCAACTAAGGGGGGGGAGTGCTTTCTATATATATATATATATATATTTATATATATCTGCTAGCCTCTCTGAAGCACTCAGAAGTCCCATTGGAGATACATTTGCTCATTGTATTGTCATCCACATTTTTAGGTAAATTCTTTTAAGTTCGATTTAGAGGAGGCCGACAGGAACTCTAATACCTGTTTCATTATAGGCTACACAAATTGGCTTACCCTAAATCTACCAACGGGTATAGATGTATACTCCCATTATAGGTCCAAGGAACATCATGTCCTCATATTAATAAGAAATTCTGAAAAACATCTGTATAAAGAAGAAAGCACTCTACAGATTTTGTAAAATGATGATCACAAGATTGTTGTATTTCCCCTGATGAAGTCTCTGTGAGACGAAACGCGTTGGAATTGTCTACAAGCATTTTTTACCTGACTATCCTGTGAAGAAAAATAAACAAACTATTGGAAAAACACCTCCTCTTTTACTTCACTGGATACGGACCTTGCAAAATTGCATTTGGACTTTGTTGTAGGCGCCATACCACTATTGGGTAAAAACATTTGGGCTTTGTTCGTTCCCTATCCCTCAGGGAACTTAGTGGTGAGGCTGCCAAACATATAATTGTGACACATTGTAAACATTTTTGCGCGAGTTGGAATATTGGGGATATATATATATATATATATATATATATATATATATATATATATACCACATGAAAAGCCTGTGTTTGTCCCTATGTACCTTACTCTGCAGGAGCCCTGACAGGCTCAGCGCTGCCTCTGATTAAAACCTTCCCATGACAAGGCTGCTGTTGCTGTACTCCTTGGGTCTGAGATGTATATGATGAGCTCCACCAAGCAGAGCTCAGCACAAGCCTCTCAGCCTCTGATCTCTTGTGCAAAGTCTCATGGGATTTAGTCAACTCCCAGTAGTACTCTGCACACTTGTGCAGTCAGTGTGCCAGGGCTCCCGATGCTTAGGACCATTAATCATTGTTACATTGGCAGATAAAGCTGCAGCACTACCCCACTCCCATGCACAAAACCTTTAGCTAAAAAATTTTTTTTATATATATATATATATATATATTTATTTTTAAAAATACATGTCGACCACAGGGGGGCCCTAGCTAGAGGGGGGGGGGGGGGGGCAGAAGTACTGACCCCCTGTGCCCCCCCTTTAATCTGGCCCTGCTGTAACATGGCAGATTGGCTGGTGGTTTATCACTATCCCTTTTATCACTTTTCAAGCTTAGTACATCTGGTCCGAAGAGAGTCCTATCCATCCTTCTAAAGAGGACAGGTAGAGAAGTTGTCTATCGCAATCAATCAACTTCTGTCTTTCATTTTAGAAGATTCACTTGATAAATGAAAGCTTTAATGATTGGTAGCCATAGTATAATCAGCTTTCCCACTTGATATTTTTTCAAATGTTTGTCTCCTGTCACTCCACAATATTTACAGACAAAATTATTGGTAATCTTTTTTTTTTTTACAGATTGGTTTGTCATTTATTAAAAAATAATAGGTATTAATTAACATATATGTTGACTGTCATTAACGCTAAAGATGTTTTATCCACAGAGAGCCTGAGTGTTTAACTCCAAATATTTATATGTTTATCATGTTACCTTAGCTAATAGTTCTTTGTCATGGTCACTTGTGGAATAAAATAATTATGACAACTAAGCATATGAGGACATAGAAGAAATCACTAAATATGGTAGGTATTGTTATGGGGGACAGCTTTGTTTTTATCCTGAATTACATTTATGTACTAGCTACATAGAAACCGGAATTGCATTACCAAAGCTATTGTAATGACCAGATAACAGGGTAAAGAACATACATCGGGATTGCTGATAATGATTACATACTGTATCTCACCTGACATACAAACTCTTTGTTTAGATTTATCTGTTTCAAAAACTGAGAACAGATAAGATAATCTTGATATTGACTGACCAGTTCCTTAAAAATATTTTCAAAGCCTTTAAATTTAATATTTTAAAAATATTTTGTTTTTGAAAAAGTAAAGATCAATATAATGAAATAATGCAATTGACGGAATTAAAAAAGTGTTTTTTTTTTTTGTCTATGCTTATTGCTTTGTCTCCTGTTTACATTGTTGCTCTGTTTGAAGTGTTTTATTGGGACAACATGATGAGATAGGGCTCACTTTGCATTCTAAGGGAAATATGGGATGGTTGTAAAGTCTGTTATAACTGCATGTCTATTATATTAACTAGTAAAAACAGATTAAACTAGATTTCAGGCACTGAAAATACACAATGGTTCCTCAAAAAGTGCACAAAACCTCATTTCACTTAATAGAATTCTTACTTGTTGTTTCCATTATATTTTTAAAGTTACACCCTACACGAAACAACTTGCATGGCAGTAAATTGATTTAGAAATGAATATTCTGTGTACAGAGAAATATCAGACATATCAAAATTGTTGCCCTGTGGCTGCTCATATCTGTAATTTAGTTTTAAAATTGCAGGTAAAATATTGTGTGGTTTGTATGGTTCTGCGGGTATGTTATAACAAATATTTACCCCAGTAGATGTTAGTGCTATGAGTTATGATGTGTCGACATGTTTAGAAGGTCATTCAGCATGTCTGAAATGTTTAGAATGTCAGTAGACTTTGGGCAAATGTAATAGGGTGCAATTTTTAAGACTGTGTGATATTTTGGTCAAAAACTGCCAAGAATGTGGTGTAGATGGTAAAAATTATGTCATGGAATATAAGGGGAATGAATGATAAAATCAAGAGATCTTTGGTCATGAAGCAAATAAAACAATATAATATGGACATCACAATCCTTGTTGAAACCCACTTGCTGGGAAATAAACTTAAATCTTTGAACAGACCCTGGCTAGGTCAAACATATCATGCTCCCTTTACCTCGACAGCGAGGGGAGTTTCTGTGCTGATCAAAAGATCTCTTCCTTTTGCCAGTAATAGGGTTAAAATTGATAACTTGGGTCGCTATGTATTTTTGGAATGCTCTATTCAATCTGTACAAATGTTTTTGTTGCCAGTGTATATCCCACCACCTTTTTCCTACAGCGTTTTAACAGATGCGGTCGAGTTTGTTTCCGCCTCCCCGGGCCTGCCAGTAATATGCACAGGCGATTTTAACAACATTCTGGACACTCATCTAGATAGATGGAGTGGAGTCCGGGCAGGAACTGGGAGGGGAAACAAGGGATTTGGCCGATTCTTGGCTGATCTGGGTTGGACAGACGCATGGAGGGAAAGAAACCCAGTAAAAAAATACAGTTCTCATGTTTTTCAGCCTCATATTAATCATTCTCAAAGCTTGATGTGATGCTGATGTCTAATATATTAATACCAAATGTGGTTAATGTAGAATATAAAACAAGAGGGATATCTGACCACTCCCCAGTAGTTGTAGAACTGAAGGCTCCCAACTATAAAGAAAATTATTTTTGTAAGTTTGATGCCAGGTGGTTAAAGAAGATGGAGGATGAGGATAAGATTAAGGCTCAGTGGGAGGAATTTTGGAGGTTGAACATGGAGTCAGGGCTTATTAGTGTGGTCTGGGATACCTTCAAAGCATTTATAAGGGGTGTATTGAAAAAAGTAGTTAGTGATATAAAAAGGAGAAGTAAAAGCAAAACAACAGATTTAGAAAAAAAATTTGAAACTTTGGAAACTGTGTATTTGGAGACCAATATGGAGGAAAGTAAAAAAGAGTGGCTAGACGCGCAAAACAAATGGCTAGAGTGTGTTGAGGAGGAAAATTCTAGTTTGCTTCAAAACAATTCCTACTCCAAATACGCAAGTTCAGATAAGGTGGGGAGCTTTTTGGCATACATCGCGCAAACAGACAGCCCCTCGATAGTTATCACTAAAATAGCTGACAGCGCAGGGAAAATAAAAGTGACGAATGCTGAAATAGTAGAGGTATTTAAAAATTACTTCTCAGGAATTTATGAATCTAGATCAATGCATAATCAAGAGGAAATAAAAAAATTCATAAGTAATATAAAAATTCCCCTTTTAACAACAGAAAGCAATACAGATTTGGAGGCACAACTAAGTTTACAAGAGATAAAAGAAGCCATTAACCTACTCCCAAATGGGAAATCTCCGGGGTTGGATGGGATACCTGGGGAAATTTATAAAAAGTATGTAGACGTTTTGGCCCCTATGTTATTATACTTATACTCATTCTTACTTTCCTATACATATATTCCAATTTTCCTATCAGTGCTTGAATTTAAACATACAAAAAAAAACAATCAACTTGGCATCCACTGTCCAGGGATTCCGGGGACCGATCCGGGCTTCATCACTGGATGGGTGAAGCCTGGGGGGACCCCTTTACTGGGGAGTCACCACTTCCCCAAGTACCCTGTCCAGGGCTGACTACCCACAGTGTTAATGTTTTGTCCCCCATATTTTTGGAACCAGGGTCAGTCCAAGAGCCCAGTACTTAAATACGAGGGAATCCCAATAATTTTTTTTTCCTTATTTGGGAAAACAGAAGCAGCTGAAATAATTGGAAAGGGGACCCCAGGCCATATTTTTTTTAGTAAAAAAACCTGCACACTCCCCTTACTTACCTCTGTTAAAAAATTGCATTCCGGTTACTAAAAAATCACCAAAAATGGCAAGTGATTTCTTGCTTGTTCAAAAAAAATCACACCCTATTACATGTGCGATTTTTGGCCGAAAATCACACATGTGACATGTGCTATATGGTGTGATTTTTTTATGTTACTTAAAAAATTGCACCCTATTACTGTACATTTCACTGTGCATGTTGACAGCCACAATGTCCACACAGACATAAATTTGACATTGTGAATGTTAACAGTTAAACTGTCAACTCTGATAGCAACATAACCCTAACATTCATTGTTGACATTCAGTATTGTTATTTTGAGAATGTTGACATTATGTCAATTATGACATATGTTAACTGACAACATTCTAAACATGTCAATATTCTGAATGATGGTATTCAGAACATGTCGACATTCCAGTGTTAACTTTTTGAATGACAACATTCTGAATGTTGACATGTTCACTGGAATCCAGTCCCATATCAGTGTATTCGATAACTGTAGCAGGTCTAAGCTGCTTGCAAATACAATTAGAACTGATAGTGTGTACACACACTGAGACTGTTCCTTCGATTTGACTATATAGTTTAAACTGATTCGACATAGAATGGACATTAAATGTTTTTTTTGCAACATTTTTGCAGATTTGATATCAATGTGCGCTCCCCTGTAGTGTACATTTTATTGAAAAGTAGACTTGCGGGGGGCGTGGCCTAGCGGGGAACGAAGCCGGCCTCATATTCAGGGAGCTCCTGCTAGCCCTCTAAGAACCAGGACTGCCCACCCAGACTGGGAAGCGAGTCTGCCTCCCCACCATCCAGAGCTCCCCTCCGGATCACGGTAGTTAGTACTGCGGAGCCGGGGAAGGGTGGAAACCCATCCTGCGGGTTGTGGCCTACCCCGTGTACGGAGCCGCGGCCTGGATTTGGGATCCTGCCTGACGCCTGAGCACCGGACCCGCGCCGCGGACATCGGCAGCTGCCGGGACCTGGGACCCTCTCTACTGAGGTGAGATTAGTCTGCCAACACCCCCTCCAGCCTGCCCTCCCCTCTCACCTTTTAACCTGGACGCCCGGGGCTCCTGCCGCGCTGGTGGGGGCCTTCAGGGAATAACAGCTTCCCCTCAATAGTGGAGGCCATCTTGGATTCAGCGTCCCTGCATAGTGCAGGCCTGCTGCTGCTGCGCCCTCAGCTTGTGGTCTCCCGACGTGGGTGAGGGGAGTGGGGTGGCTTCCTTCCTCTCCCCCCTTCCTTGTTACCGGAGCCCACAGCCGCCACACACACTTTCTGGGGCCCCATACAGAGCTTCATAAGGGGCTGTGGTGGCCTTCTTGGATTAGCCCTGGGCTCTCTCACAGAGAGGATCATCTCTGCAGGCTGCACTGCCAGCTTCACCCAGCTGCTCACCCTACTGCCCCTTGTTGATACCAGGGGGGAACAGAGCCCAGCCTTCACCCTAAAAAGTGGCTTAGAGGTTTAATATCACCTGGTGTCCTACCTCCCCTCAGCTCTGGGTGATGGTGCCTTGCTGAGTTGGATGAACCCTGCAGCCTATGTGAAGGTCTCAGCCCCAACATCCCTGTGCCTCTATCCCTGCCTTGAGCTACTGTGTAGGGCATACTGTGCCCTGTGTACTACTGTGTTGTGATTTCCCCTGGGAATCCTATCCCCCCCATGATCAATTGACCTCTGCACTCTGAGAAGCAGGGCACGGATTTGTCATCCTGTCTTCCCCTGGGCTTCTGACGCCTTGCTAGTGTCCGGATGTAGTTTCCTTACCAAGTGGGCCTTCCACGTGCTACCCCGCGGCCACCTACTGCATGACCTGACATCCTGTTGACGGGATATACTGGATAACAGCCTCCATAACACTGTACCTCATAAGAGATTTCACACCCTCCCTTAACCATGCCTTCGAAAAAACACAAGGTCTCCAAGTCTGTATCCCAGATTCCCTTCTTTAAACCATCCCCTCAGCACTCTACCACCCACAGCACAGTCACACCCACTGTCGCTGCGCCCCTTCCTCTCCCCGCACTGCATCCTGTGGACTCCTCTAGGCCTCCAGGCGCCTCACCCTCATTACAATTGGAAGATAGTGAAGCTTTAACTGTAGGCACTTTGCGGCTCTTGTTCCACCAATTCAAAGATGAAGTTGCATCTGAATTTCGCACAATGTTACAGACCTGCCAGCATTCCATTGATGATCTTGGGGACCGCACTGGCCATTTAGAAACCAAAATGGGGGAGGTTGTGGGGTCTCACAATGCCTTAATAGACTCGCACAACTCTCTGGAAGGTGAGGTGGCGGCCTTACGAGACAAGGTGGCAGAACTGGAGGACCGGTCGCATAGAAACAACCTCAAATTGAGGGGGGTCCCCGAAAATGTATCCAATAGTAGTCTTCACGTAGTAGTCTTTGCCATTGATGTATTTAAGAAGCTTCTCCCCTCTGCTTCTACCTAAGACTTGCTTTTAGACCGTATACATCGATTACCGAAGCCAAGGACTGCCCCGGAGGGTGCCCCGAGAGATGTCCTGATGCGAGTCCACTTCTACTATGTCAAGGAAGCTTTGCCGAAGGCTGCCAGACCCTCCTCTGCCTCCGCTGAAGCTTTGGGCCCACTACAGCTTTTCGGAGACCTTTCCCAAAGTACACTCGCTAAGAGACGCTCTCTTCAACCTGTCACTTTAGCTCTACGTAAAGTGAACATAGCATATCGTTTGGGGTACCCCACTAAACACCTTATCTCCCGTGAAGTCTCCACCATTTCTATTACCACTGTTGAGGAGGGTATGAGGTTCCTTGCTAGGCTGAACCTTGCCGACCGCCCGGATACTCCTGTCCCAGACCGTCGACTCCAGCAGGACTGGCCGACGGTTGAGAAATAATTTGTTCTATCTATTCTGTTCGGTTTACAGGACTTTCGGGCTCGGTGGTTCAGGGTTTATACCTAAGGTGTCCGGTTGTCCGTCTAGGGAAGGCTAAGCTCATAATACCCTTTATAGTTTTATGTAGTATAGATGTGTGACACTTTGCCTTACCCTTTCCAATAATGTTGTTCTTTTAATTGATGTTGGTAATGCTTTTGTTTAATATGTGCTAATGGATCTCTGGTTTGGGAGGCTTACAAAACAGAGGAAATTTACATAACAGAGAAGGGCGCATTCGCGCCCCAATCTCTGATGCCACCGAGTGTTTCTTTTAACAACTTTGGTTTGGTCCTTAACTTCTACACCAGAGATTTGTGTTTTGTTCTAATGTTACTAAAGATTATTGTCTATATCCATGCCTCGGTATTGAGCGGTTGCGGGGTGGTTGGCCACTACCCCCGAATTTCTCCTTGATGGGTGAGGCGTTACCTCTTTGGCGCCTTACTAGGACTCCACATGGAGTCTGTTTGATTTTTCTATGTTTCTTTTTTGTGTCTTGTCTATGTTCCCCTTATGTGTGTTGTCCAACTTTTGTCTTCCCTTATTTGTCTTACCTCTTTTGCACCAAGGTCACATATTGCTGATATTGTTGCTGCCATGTCAGTACATAACATCAAACCCCCCCTTCTCCTTCCATGGTTAAGGTTATATCATTAAATGTCAAGGGTTTAAATTCCCCGCAAAAGTGGAAACTAGCCCTCTCCTCTTACTATAAAATGAGAGCAAATGTAGTTGCCATTCAGGAAACCCACTTTAGACACCCTGACCCTCCTTGCTCTTTTGATGGACGTTTCCCCCAATGCTATATGGCAAACGGCCCAACTAAGAAAGCGGGAGTGGCTATCCTCTTTTCGCTTAATTGCCCCTTTGTATTAGAATCCCAACATGCTGATCCAGAAGGACGATATCGTATATTAATTGTAACCCTGGAAGGTATTGCATTTACCCTTGTTTCATGCTATTCACCCAACTCTATTGGGTCCAGCAATTAGCAAAAGGTGCTATAATGTTGTTGGGTGACTTTAATTTGGTTGTAGACCCTACGATTGACAGGTCCCATCCAACAAAACCTTCCCTTCACGGCCCTCAGCCCCTCCCTGACGGCTCCTCTGGTTTCAGACACTTACTGGGTGAATACGACCTCTATGACGCTTGGCGTACCAAACACCCATCGGTTAGAGACTACTCTTTCTACTCCCATGTGCATTCCTCGTACTCTAGGATAGATTTAGTTCTGACCGATAAATGGACATTGTCATCAATCACCAAGATTGACATTTTGCCTATGACCTGGTCAGATCATTGCCCTATAGTGGTGGTTTGGGATATAGGAGACCGTAGAAGTGCCCCGGGTCCCTGGAGACTAGGCAAATATATATTGTCCCTTCCAGAGGCCTTCCAATCCATTCAGGAATCTATAAAACAGTATCTGAACTCCAATACTCCTGAAGAAACTTCTGTTTTTAACCATTGGTGTAAAGCTGTAATACGTAGGACGGCCATTCAAACTGCTTCTAGGCTCAAAATAGCCCATAAACGTGAATTTGAGTTTGCTGAAAAAGAAGCAGCTAAGTTAGAAGAGGTGCATAATGCAGACCCCCTTAACACAGCCATTTATAGACTCTTGTTCTCTGCGAGGGAGAGGGTTAACACCTTTTCTCTCCAGGAAGTGCAACGTAATCTGTCTCGTCTGAATCAGAGATACTATGTTTTTGGTAATAAAGCTGGCCGGCTTCTTGCCCGCAAACTGAGAAGTCAGCGAGCTAAAGCCCGCATTCATTATGTTTATACTTCTACGGGCTCCAAGGTCTCTGATCCGAACGATATAGCCAACGCATTTGCAGAATATTATTACCAGCTATATAATTTACATTCTGGTACCCCCCCCCCCAACCCCTAGAAGCAGACATCATGTCCTTCCTGGATAGATTAGATTTACCCAGGTTAGACTCGGGGACCTGCATGGCCCTGGACTCCCCTTGGTCCCTTTCAGAACTTGAAAAAGCAATTGATGACCTACCCCGCGATAAAGCCCCTGGACCGGATGGGTATCCGACTAATTTTTTTTAAAGTTATAAAACAGACTTGGCCCACATACTGTTGAATGTCTTTAATGAGTCATCTAATTCTAGTGGGTTTCCAAAAGAAATGTTGGAAGCACAGATAGTGGCGATTCCGAAGCCCGGGAAGCCCCCCACTTCAGTTCAAAACTACCGCCCAATAGTGTTGCTGAATACAGATGTCAAACTTTATGCCAAACTAGTAGCAAACCGTCTTTGTCCCCTTCTCCCTTCCCTTAAAGCTGCAGACCAGGTTGGTTTTGTCCCGGGCAGGCTGGCCCCGGATAATACTCGTAGAGTTTTTAATGTGATTGAGCATTGTGATTTCCGTAGGACTCCGTTGTTAGTGCTATCGTTGGATGCAGAAAAAGCATTTGACAGACTGCACTGTGGGTACCTATAATCTGTACTAATGCCCTTTGGCTTTCAGGGTAGATTCTTAGACTCTATTTTGGCCCTCTTCTCTGCCCCATCTGCAAGGGTCTTTGTCAACGGTAGTCTCTCCTCGGGGTTTGATATTGCTAACGGCACCAGACAGGGGTGCCCTTTGTCGCCCATTATATTTGCACTGGCAATCGAGCCCCTGGCTGAGAATATTAGAGTTGATAAAGCTGTGGAAGGGCCTGTTATTGGGAGCATCGCCCATAAAATAAGCCTGTTTGCAGATGATATCCTTTTGTGTTTGTTAAACTCTGAAGCTTCCTTACCCAGACTCCACACCATCCTGGACAATTATGCAAAAATATTGTACTATAAATTGAATACTTCTAAAACTGAAGCTCTCCCACTTAATGTTCCCCCTATGACATTAGACTTACTTAAAGATCGTTACAAATATGCATGGCAGATGCGCTCTATTCGGTATTTAGGTGTACACTTAGCCAGAGATGTTGACCTGGTTGAGTGTAATTTTATGTTTCTGCTCTGCTCATTTGAGAAGTTAATAAAAGAGTGGCTTCTCCATGAAATTTCGTGGCTGGGGTGCATAGCTGCTGCTCAGATGGTGTTGCTCCCTAAATTGATGTATCTCTTTCGTGCCATCCCACATTCTATACCCAAATCCCTTAGTCTTAGAGCCACTCAGGTATTCTCACGGTATAATTGGAAGGGCTCTAAGCCCCACATCGCTAAGCACGTTTTAGTACTGCCGAAACACTCCGGAGGTGTAGCTTATCCCGACATTGACAGTTACCACTCTGCTTGCATCCTTAGTCAGGCACGGGATTGGTTTTCCATTGAATCTCCCAAACCCTGGGTCCTTATAGAAAGATCCTTTGTAGAAAAGTACTACCTTACTGACTTATTGTTACTCCCCAAGCAGGCTGTCCTATCTTGGGAGGGCCCTGGAGCTGCAATCAAGGCTACTTTGCGTGCCTGGCATACTGTAATTTCAGCAGACCCTGACGTGTCCCTACCGGCCCCCAGCCTTCCTATTAAAACTCTTTCCAACCTCATCTCAGATCTTCGACTAGACCCCTGGATGGAGAAAGGCATTACTTGTTTGAAGGATATTTTTGGTACAGACTCCTTACTTCCCTTCTCCCAACTACAGTCTCAATTTGGTATCCCTAAAGGTGATTATTTTAAATATCTATAAATACACCATTGGCTATCCGCTTATATGGTTAAACCATCTACTATTCTACGTCTACCTGCTGTTATGCATTTTAGGTTGACCTTCCCTAATCACAGAGGTGGTATATCTCGGTGGTACCAGCACATTGTCTTATTGGGTAAGAAGGGTAAATTATCATCTCAATCTAAATGGGAAAGAGATTTGTCTAGAGTGTTTCAGGATACTGAGTGGGATTCTATCTTGATATCCTGTTTTAAGGTGTCGAAATGCCTCCAACATTGTGAAATGTTTTATAAGTTATGCCATAGGGCCTACTTTACCCCACAGCGGCTGCATCTTATCTGGCCTTCGTCATCCTGTCTCTGTTGGAGAAACTGTGGGTGCAATGGGACAATTCTACATATCTTCTGGGATTGCCCAGTTCTACGGCCGCTGTGGATCGAAGTATTCTCCCTCATAAATGAAGTTCTTAGGATGTCTGTCCCTATGGATCCCGTAGTGGCTCTGTTTCACCACACCCAGACCCCTCTCTGCGACAGATATATCCTGGGACATATTGGACAACTGTGGAAATCCCATTCTATACCTAGTATACAAACCATTATTAAAAACACTCACAAGTATTTTATATTCGAAACTGCTGGTTGTAGATACTCTTCCTCCCCCTCCTCAATTCATATAAAATGGTATAAATGGAGTGAATACCAGGAGAGACAGGGTCAATCTACCATGTGTATCGACCATGTTGATGTATCGGCTTTACAATCGCCTGAGCTTGACGATTCATCATAATTGCCTTTGATGTCAGTAGGATGTACGTGATATTTTCTTTGTGTCCCCTTGTCCTTGTTACACCCTTCTGTGTCCGTGCTGTCTAGTCTCGTTATGTATGGTTTTCTGTTTTACCCTTTGTATACAGGCTTTGATTTTTGTGGGGTTACACATGTGGTTATAGCTCTATGACTTTCAGTATTTTATTGTTTTTTTTCTGTATGTGTTTACCAGATAAGCTATCACTCTTGTATGTATTTTCATACTTTTATATGTTATGTAATCAATAAACATTTAATATATATAAAAAAAAAAAGAAAAGTAGACTTGCCAGGCAAGACTACAATAGTTCAAATCTAATGTCAAAAAGTGAAAGTTGAAAAGCAGTAGATAAATTGAATAGCACAAATCCAATAGGCCAAATCAAGATCTCACTGTGTGTGCACACACACACTATAAGAAGTATGGTTCAATCAAACAGATTAGAACCAGTTTACAGTAAATCCAAATTGGTGCAAAACTGGATAATTATCATTCAACCAATGAAACCAGAATTTCCATAAAATGCAAATTAATATCATACAGAAAAAGAAAGGTTAAACATATATCCATGCAGCTTGAATTTACAGCTATATCTGTCTTTCAACTAAAATATACTTCACAAATCACTGTACTTGTGAAAGTTTACACTGTGATATCCAGGTATGCCTACCCTTCTTCCTTTGCTCAAGTCATATTTTCTGCATGGAATTGGCGATCAGATCATTGCAGCCTGAACTGTATGGACTTTATGGATAACCAAGCTCCTCTTCTTTAGGCTGTTATGGGGCAGGTCTCAAGTCTGAAACAACACTTAGGTCATGGAGGGAGTAAACATAGGGAATGAATGAAGATATATATATATATATATATATATATATATATATATATATATATATATATATATATATATATACATACATACATAAAGTGGGTGAAATGTAATAGTATGAGAGATTTGGTAAGAAATCCAGTTTTTTTTTAAAGCGGCAATCATTTACACTTCAAAATCAAACTGGTTTTGCAGTGTAAACGCTTTACAAAAACCTGGAGATTTCTTACCAAATCTCTTACTTTTTTAGTCTCTTATCCTATTAAATTTCCACTATAGGTTCTGAATGATTGATAGATATAGATAGATAGATAGATAGATAGATAGATAGATAGATAGATAGATGCACATACTGTAGGACAGATAACAAAGAATATATTACTGTAGTACAGGCATTCCCAACTTTGGTCCTCAAGTCACACTGACAGTACAGGATTTAGTGATATTAATGCATAATTAGTAGAGTACCTAAGGCATTTTGATTTACCTGTCTCTGCTGAAACTTGGATAGCACTAAACCCTGCACTGTTAAGGTGTGTACACATGGTGAGATTCCCTTGCTATTCGACTTAAGATTCGAGAGCTATGCAACCTTTGCTAACTCTGTACTATTTACATACAATTCAGACAATCTACATTAGATTTGCACTATGTAGTCATTGCTGCCCTGTCTATCTAGATTTTAATTTGTGATGTCATGGGAGCGCACATCCGGATCACAAGGTAAAAAACATGTTCAATCTGCATACGATCTTCATGCAATTTTGACTATATATCTAATGTCAAATCTCACCATGGACAAATCTCACAGTGTGTACACAGCTGTAGTGTTCCTTGCAGACTAATATGGAATGTATTTTCTAGCATGTAGAGTAAAGGGGATCTGCACTAGACTGGAGTTAAAAACATGAAGTTGTAGATACAGAAATGCTATAGGTTAGGGTGTCTCAAAAAATTGAAAATGTCTGGGGTGGAAAAAGTTGTCCAAGTAAAAAGCCCCCAAAAATGTATTGAAAATGTACCAATTTCTTCATGCTTCTCAACTGCCATATTTTTTGAGACAGTATTACATAACTATTTGAGGTCTGAGCTTAACAACTGATTTACCAAATGAAGTGGGTTGACCTGCTTTAAAGTATTTGTCCATTTACAGTATAATAATAATAATATTCTGCTATTTTATATTTATGCAAATTTTTAATTTCCTCTCAGTTGCAGAACATTTTATAGTATAAAATTAGCTACGTTTGTTAGTTCTTTATCATCAAAGTGTTTTCCTCTGCTCACAGTGACACATTGTTCTCCTTTTTTTCCTTATTTCATTGGTTCATTGCTCAGACTGTACCTGAGTTAATTAATACTACTAAATAGGAATCTGTGAAAAGACGACAAAAAACAAGCTCTCCTATATATGGAGCAGCAGAGGACCTTACTGGAATAACATTGCCCACATTTAATGATATGATACTTTGTCCTCAATGGATCAATATCAAGACTTAGTATTCCATTGGTGCTGATATTTCTGCAGGTGGAAACACTGGCACTTGCCTATTCAATGCTGTCCTTTCCAACTGCATTGAAGGCTTTCTGGTTTGCCAAAGTTAAAAATTGTTGGATCTGTGAGGCGGTGGGCATCTTGCCAGGGAGCCTGTCAGCAGCAGCAACTGTATCAGTACTGATACTGTAGCTTTGGCCGCTGCTGCAAAGTGCTGACAGCTGCTGGAGGGAGTTGGGGAAGAGCTGACAGCCACTGGAGTGAGCAGGGGGAGAGTGCTGACAGCCCTGCACAGAGCCGGTGGAAATCTGTCAGCCATTGCAAGGCTCCCTTCACTGACAGCAGCAGCAGCCAGACACACTGCCTGCAGGACTGCATCTCTCTCTGCGGTGCCAACACTGATCAGTCACCTGGAGTGAGAGAGAGGCGGTCCTGCAGGCAGTGTGTCCATCTGCTGCTGCTGTCAGTGAAGGTAGCCCTGCAGCGGCTGACAGATCTCTCCCGGCTCCATGCATGGGTGTCAGTTCTTCCCCAGCTCCCTCCAGCAGCTGTGAGCACTCTGCAGCAGCAATCAGAGCTACTGTATCAGCGCTGATACAGCGGACGCTGCTGACAGGGACAGGCTCCCTGGCGAGATGCCCTCTGCCCCCAGATCCGAAATTTTACATAGTTGGAACAGAATTGTAAGAACTGTTGAATAAGCGTCCATTTGGGGGGGGAAGAATGAGGATCCCTGTGTTTTCAGACTTTCAGATTGTTTCTGACAGTTGGGGAAAAGGTCTTGACATTGAATAGTCGAATGCAAATTTGGAAAACAGATACTGAAATATCTGGATAGAGCGCTGGTATTGAACTTCTTTGTCAAGCTGCAACAATAAAAAGGGGTGTAAGTAAAACAATATATAAAATCAAAGGTAGTTGCGCTACACAGTGAGCTCAGGTTGTGCAGTAATTAAGAAAAAATAAAATTTATTGTTTAGTAACACTTAAAAAAAAAAAGAATAAGATAAATAGCCTAAAAATAGATTAATAAAAAAATGGAAAGTATAAAATCTAAGTAGAATAACTGCAGTAAGTTGTGCTCATTTATAAAATGTTTTTCACAGTCACCTCATCTCCTTGTGTGTCCCTTTCTTTTTGGGCCAAAAAAGGTGCAATTTGTCCCAGTGTAAAGTATTTAATAGTGTCCCTCCAAAGTACTTCCTCCAATCAAAGTGGAGGGGATGGAATTCCTCCGCAAAGATGGAATATCTGAAGTTGAGGGTTCACTTGGTCTCAGGTAGGCAAATTAGAGAGGCAGCTGTTGGCAAAGCCTGTGTATGAATCATGTAGTCTTGGATAGCACAAATGGATCTGACTGCCACTGCAGTCGAAGGGAGGCACATAGAGACGCAATCAAGGAGAAGTCGAGTTTGGCAGCAATTCCAGTGTACCACTGGCCGACACATTTCGTTGCTCATGCAGCCTTCTCAATGTGTTTTTTTAGGTACACAGTGTGGGTATAAATACGTTTTGTAATTACAACATAATACACACCTGATGATATCTAATTAACTTAACACATTATAAAATTATAATTACAAACATAATAGAATGAATAGGAGACAGACTCTTAGACAAATTTGCCTTAAAAATTACAAAACTAAGCTTAGAAATGGTAAAAAACACACTTAGTATTATAACTACTAGGTGATTCATCGCGCCCTACGGGCGCTCTTTACACCGTCGTGAGGGGCTCTGCCCCCTTAACATGTGAACGCCTTTATGTGGGTGTGGGTGTACTGCAGGATGAAGAGGTGCGGGTTGTGTGTTTCCACAGGTAGATGTGGTGTGTTATCAGGGGCTGGCTGGTAACTTTCATCCCGGAGGGTAACACAAGCAAGTGGCCCCGGCTTTGTACAATATATATATGTATGTCTGCAGACGTTTCCATCTTGTTCCTCTGCTTTTGCTGGCATTACACTATGGAAGGCTGTGGGCAATCCTAGATAAGAGGGATCTTATCAGATCCCTCCCAGAATACCCGGCAGGAGCTGTGTCCTTCTGTGTATGCGCGGATGGACTCTTGGGTCATAAAGCATGAAATCCATGGTTGCTGATGGGAACTGAGGTATCACAGCCATTTCATCCTTTATACATTTGGGGGAGAGTTCATATTTGCAGCTATTCCCTGAAAACAGTTTTTTGGGGGTAAATAGCTCCAAACATGCAGTGATAAAGGGATAAATACAGTTTACTGGTGGTCCCTCCCCCTGCAGCCTGATCCTAACCGTCCCAGCCAGTGTCTAAACTAACCCCACTGCCTAAACCTAGCCCCGCCCCATAGGCTTACCCAATCTTCCCCCTCCGCAGACTAAAACAAAGTCCCCTCCAGTGTCTCTAAACCCCCTTCCCTGGCCACCTGCTACTGCTCCCCGCAAACTCACCAATCAGGATTCCAGCTGTTGGGATTCCGGTGTTAGCATCCTGATCTGTTTTGAGGTTGTGGTGCTAGCCCCCGTTCAGGCAGTTTGGATGAACTGCTATCCTCTCCCAGCTGATTTTCTGCTGCAGTGGCTAGGTCCATATAGCTCCGCCCCCTCAGCCGCCTGTAGCTCCGCCCCTCATCCGTCCATAGCTCCGACTCCAACTGCCATATCTCTGCCACATTACAGGACTGAGTGGGGGGGGGGGCAATTGGTGGTGTGAAAGGAGGTTGTTCTAGCTGCTGTCGCTGCTGCTGCCTCCCGGATACAGTGACAGGCCCAGCTGATTTCCTGCTGTAGTGGCTAGGTCCGTATAGCCCCGCCCCCTCAGCCGCCTGTAGCTCTGCCCCATCAGCCGTCCGTAGCTCTGCCCCCAACTGCCCATATCTCTGCCACATTATAGGACTGGGGGGAGATTGGTGGTGTGAAAGGAGGTTGTTCTAGCTGCTAGCACACCGCCTCCGTGAACTGCATTCTCAGTGTCACAACACACTGCCTTACTCTGTCGCTTTGCCCGGCGCCCGTACAACGCTGCCTGCTCCTGACCTGATCATCCCCACTGCCTGGCAAACTGACTCAAAGAACTGCGGGAGGAGTTGCGGCGGCCGCACATGTGCAGCAGCCCTCCCACGGCCATCCTGGAGGGTGTTGTGTGGTGGCAGCAGGTCCTGGAGGCTTGCGCTCGGGGACAGCAGGTCGTGGAGCGAGCCTGTGGGGGCACGGTGTGTAGGCGTTGGGTGGGGTTTGGCCGAGGATGGGTGGGCATGGGAAGTGTTGGGAGGTTGTGTGTAGGAAGGGATGCGTTGGGGGGGGGAGGTGTAGCCATGGGGCGTGCTTTGGGCGGTCATGGGGAGTGGCGGCCGAGAAGGGGGCGGATAGTGTGGGAGCTGCTGTGTAGGATGGAGGGCAAGGGGGGGGGGTGTAGAACGGAAGAGGCCAGGTTTTGCATTGTGGCTAACGGGCCTGTCAATCACCCGTGGAAGCCCGCCAACCATTACCTACACTGATTGTGGGTGACGGATCTGGCTAAATATATAAGAGATACCTCTGACCGGCGTTTACGGATTTCCGGTTATGCACTTCACGTCAAGTGGAACGCTGATGGAATGCGGATGTTATTAAATTTATACTTGCATTCATACTACAAGCTTAACATGCATTCCAAATAGGTCGGATATATTTTACATATACATTAAAATACATTAAAATAATAAAATATTGCACCAGTGTTTTTTATTTAATCAATTAAGTGGAAGCCTTATATACTGGACTGGTGCACTCACTTGTTGTGGGTCAGTCCAGGATGAAGGCTGGATAAGCCGAAACAGCTCCGTTGACTGCTACCTGACTGTATAATGATGCTGCACTTGGGTGACTATATGCATTAATGTCTCCTTTGCCATCAGTTGCATCCCAGTCCATGTTTGGCTAGAACCTTGGCCACATGAAATAAATTACCTTTTCTTACATCTTTAACAAGGAGTGCTGCCTCATATGTCTTTCTGGGATGATGTTTATATATATATATATATATATATATATATATATATAGTCCAAAGAGAGGCCGGCACTCAGGTCTTAGAGGTAGATGCCCGTGGGTACTTGCTCCGGTGCCCTCTTAGCCAGAGGGGAAGGGTCCTCAGGGTATGTATAGAATGAAAAAATCAGCGGCACTCGGAGACTGAAGAATCAGGTGAATGAATCTGGAATATTTATTCCATGTGCAGTAGAAAACGTTTCGGAGCTCGAGGGCTCCGTCGTCAGTTCAAAGTAAGCACTTAGTAGTGCTTACTTTGAACTGACGACGGAGCCCTCGAGCTCCGAAACGTTTTCTACTGCACATGGAATAAATATTCCAGATTCATTCACTCGATTCTTCAGTCTCCGAGTGCCGCTGATTTTTTCATTCTATATATATATATATATATATATATATATATATATATATATATATATATATATATATATATATATATATATATATATATATAGTAAAGATTGAACGATCGGCACTCCAGATAAATAGTGTAATGCCGCGGTGCCTTCCAAGAGGTAATATAGCACAGAACACCCACCGTGTCTCCCCGCAGGGTGGTGAGATTAAGAGGTGGCACTCCACGGACTTGTGAAAAAATAAGTTTTTAGTGGTACATCAAATAGGACAACGTTTCAAGACCACTCGGGGTCTTTTCATCAGGTCCAAAGAAGCAGATGAATCAGTGTACTGACAATAATCAAACAGTCTTACCATTAGTGAAGGTATAAGTAGCTGCCTGTGTAGTTAGCTTCTGACTCACGCTTGGCGTGGACACCCCGCACTTCCGGGTTGTTCCGTCAGGTCTGGCACGCCCCATGGGGGAGTGGTGACACCACGTCACTGTGTCCTCCCGTCAGAGCGGTGAGCGGGTGAAGATTATTCTAGTGCACAAGAGAAAACAAAATAAACAACAAAGTGCTAGCAAACTAAACAACACAATAAAGTGAATGTGCAAGAGAGCTAATTGAACTTATGTGAATACTTGAGAGGCGCTTATGTGTTGCGGGATATTTGTGCAAAAAAGCTGGTGTATGTACCGGACTGTGTTATAGCAGATCACAAATAGTGAAAGAGAATGAACTAAATATATATATATATATATGTGTGTCAGAAAGTGAATATGGGTAATATTCACTTTCTCACCGCTATGACGGGAGGACACAGTGACGTGGTGTCACCACTCCCTCATGGGGCTTGCCAGACCTGACGGAACAACCCAGAAGTGCGGGGTGTCCACGCCAAGCGTGAGTCAGACGCTAACTACACAGGCAGCTACTTATACCTTCACTAATGTTAAGACTGTTTGATTATTGTCTGTACACTGATTTATCTGCTTCTTTGGACCTGATGAAAAGACCCCGAGTGGTCTTGAAACGTTGTCCTATTTGATGTACCACTAAAAACTTAAGTCCGTGGAGTGCCGCCTCTTAATCTCACCACCCTGCGGGGAGACACGGTGGGTGTTCTGTGCTATATATATATATATATATATATATATATATATATATATATATATATATATCTTGTCCAGAAGAAAGAGCACTCTGGAGACTTGTCATACTGGTATGACAAGTCTCCAGAGTGCTCTTTCTTTTGGACAAGCTATTGTTACTGAAGTGGCACCGGAGCAGCTGATCGTTTGGAGTGCCGGCATAAGTGGATATATATATATATATATATATATATATATATATATATATATATACACACACACACACACACACACACACACACACACACACACACACACACACACACACACACACACACACAGAGAGAAAGAGAGACGTATTCAATAAAATCTCTGAATTACGATTTGACATTAAAAAAGGAATAAGGAAAAATACATAAACACATATTATAGATATATATTTCATTGTAAAGGTACATCTGTTCAGATGATAAATATTTCTCCATATCTACAACAGATAATTATTTTCACAGAAAAAGAGCAAAAAAAGTTGGGCATCTGACATTTTAAGAAATTCAGCAAATATGAGATTTTATATTATGATTAAGATATACTTATTTTTGGATACGTTCTAAAAAGTATCCACTACTATAATGTAGATAACCATGGGCTCAAATGCTCATCTACATTATAGTAGTGCCCACTATTCACCTTGGAAAAAGGAATCCCAAAGGGTCAGCTGCTGAGACTCTATAGAAACTGTTACAATTTTAACATCATGATCAAAAAGTTAATTTACAGAGGAGAAAGTCCTAACAGATCTCTGAAAACTGAAAGTGGATAAATCAATGGGGCCAGATGGGATACATCCAAGGATACTAAAATAGCTTAAAGGGGAGCTGGTAAAACCATTAACAGAATTATTAAACTAGCAAATGTAGTCCCACTGCACAAAAGTGGAAGCACAGAAGAGGTAAGCAACTATCGACCAGTAAGCCTTACATCAGTAGTTGGGAAATTGATGGAAATACTCTTAAGACAAAGAGTTATAGAATATCTGAAAACCAGCAACTTGCAGGATCTGAAACAGCATGGGTTTACTGGGGGAAGATCATGTCAAACAAATCTTATTCACTTTTTTGACCTGGTGACTGAAGTAATAGATCAAGATGGGGCTTTAGATGTAGCTTAGCTAGACTTTAGTAAGGCTTTTGACACTGTCCCACATCGCAGACTGTTAAATAAACTTGAAAGCTTGGGATTGGATTCTAATATGTTGAATGGATAAGATCTTGGTTGCAGGACAGAAAACAGAGATGTAGTAAATGGATTACAGTCAAAGGAGGAAAACGTTACAAGTGGGCTACCCCAGGGATCTGTACTTGGACCAGTGCTTTTTAATATCTTTATTGGAGATATTGCAAACGGAATTGAGGGTAAAATGTGCCTTTTTGCAGATGACACAAAGGTATGCAACAGGGTAGACACACCAGGAGGGATAAAACAAATGAATGATGATCTAGGTAGATTAGAGGAATGGTCAAAAGCATGCAACTACAGTTTAATGTCAAAAAATGCAAAGTCTTGCACTTGGGTCTCAAAAATCCAAAGACTAAATATAGTATAAATGGCACTATAATGGAAACTACTGAATAAGAGAGGGATATACTGTAGGTGCCACTATTCCATGGGATGTAAAGGCAGGTAGGCAATGTAACAAAGCAATGAAAAAGGCAAGTCAGATGCTTGGTTGCATACGGAGAAGTATCAGCAGTAGAAAGAAAGAAGTAATAATGCCACTGTATATATCATTGGTACAACCTCATCTAGAGTACTGTGTTCACTTCTGGAGGCCATATCTCCAGAAGGCTATAAATACAATTGTACAAAGAAGGGCAACTAAAATGGTGCATGGCCTACAAGCCTGGGCATGGCAGGGGGCTTGAGGGCGCAAGGCCCCAAACACCTCCGCTTTGGGGGGCCAGCAACAGTTGCCAGGGCAAGCCTGGGTATGGCAGGGGGCTTGAGGGCGCCAGGCCCCGCCCACCTCCACTTTGGGGGGCCAGCAACAGTTGCCAGGGCAAGCCTGGGCATGGCAGGGGGCTTGAGGGCGCCAGGCCCCGCCCACCTCCGCTTTGGGGGGCCAGCAACAGTTGCCAGGGCAAGCCTGGGCATGGCAGGGGGCTTGAGGGCGCCAGGCCCCGCCCACCTCCGCTTTGGGGGGCCATCAACAGTTGCCAGGGCAAGCCTGGGCATGGCAGGGGGCTTGAGGGCGTCAGGCCCCGCCCAACTCCGCTTTGGGGGGCCATCAACAGTTGCCAGGGCAAGCCTGGGCATGGCAGAGGGCTTGAGGGCGCCAGGCCCCGCTCACCTCTGCTTTGGGGGGCCAGCAACAGTTGCCAGGGCAAGCCTGGGAATGGCAGGGGGCTTGAGGGCGCCAGGCCCCGCCCACCTCCGCTTTGGGGGGCCAGCAACAGTTGCCAGGGCAAGCCTGGGCATGGCAGGGGGCTTGAGGGCGCCAGGCCCCGCCCACCTCCGCTTTGGGGGGCCAGCAACAGTTGCCAGGGCAAGCCTGGGCATGGCAGGGGGCTTGAGGGCGCCAGGCCCCGCCCACCTCCGCTTTGGGGGGCCATCAACAGTTGCCAGGGCAAGCCTGGGCATGGCAGGGGGCTTGAGGGCGTCAGGCCCCGCCCAACTCCGCTTTGGGGGGGCCATCAACAGTTGCCAGGGCAAGCCTGGGCATGGCAGAGGGCTTGAGGGCGCCAGGCCCCGCTCACCTCTGCTTTGGGGGGCCAGCAACAGTTGCCAGGGCAAGCCTGGGAATGGCAGGGGGCTTGAGGGCGCCAGGCCCCGCCCACCTCCGCTTTGGGGGGCCAGCAACAGTTGCCAGGGCAAGCCTGGGCATGGCAGGGGGCTTGAGGGCGCCAGGCCCCGCCCACCTCTGCTTTGGGGGCCAGCAACAGTTGCCAGGGCAAGCCTGGGCATGGCAGGGGGCTTGAGGGCGCCAGGCCCCGCCCACCTCCGCTTTGGGGTGCCAGCGACAGTTGCCAGGGCAAGCCTGGGCATGGCAGGGGGCTTGAGGGCGTCAGGCCCCGCCCACCTCCACTTTGGGGGGCCAGCGACAGTTGCCAGGGCAAGCCTGGGCATGGAAGGGGGCTTGAGGGCGCCAGGCCCCGCCCACCTCCGCTTTGGGGGGCCAGCGACAGTTGCCAGGGCAAGCCTGGGCATGGCAGGGGGCTTGAGGGTGCCAGGTCCCGCCCACCTCCGCTTTGGGGGGCCAGCAACAGTTGCCAGGGCAAGCCTGGGCATGGCAGGGGGCTTGAGGGCGCCAGGCCCCGCCCACCTCCGCTTTGGGGGGCTCGCAACAGTTGCCAGGGCAAGCCTGGGCATGGCAGGGGGCTTGAGGGCGCCAGGCTCCGCCCACCTCCGCTTTGGGGGGCCAGCAACAGTTGCCAGGGCAAGCCTGGGCATGGCAGGGGGCTTGAGGTCGCCAGGCCCAACCCACCTCCACTTTGGGGGGCCAGCAACAGTTGCAAGGGCAAGACTGGGCATGGCAGGGGGCTTGAGGGCGCCAGGCCCCGCCCACCTCCGCTTTGGGGGGCCAGCAACAGTTGCCAGGGCAAGCCTGGGCATGGCAGGGGGCTTGAGGGTGCCAGGCCCCGCCCACCTCCGCTTTGGGGGGCCAGCAACAGTTGCCAGGGCAAGCCTGGGTATGGGAGGGGGCTTGAGGGCGCCAGGCCCCGCCCACCTCCACTTTGGGGGGCCAGCAACAGTTGCCAGGGCAAGCCTGGGCATGGCAGGGGGCTTGAGGGCGCCAGGCCCCGCCCACCTCCGCTTTGGGGGGCCAGAAACAGTTGCCAGGGCAAGCCTGGGCATGGCAGGGGGCTTGAGGGCGCCAGGCCCCGCCCACCTCCGCTTTGGGGGGCCATCAACAGTTGCCAGGGCAAGCCTGGGCATGGCAGGGGGCTTGAGGGCGTCAGGCCCCGCCCAACTCCGCTTTGGGGGGCCATCAACAGTTGCCAGGGCAAGCCTGGGCATGGCAGAGGGCTTGAGGGCGCCAGGCCCCGCTCACCTCCGCTTTGGGGGGCCAGCAACAGTTGCCAGGGCAAGCCTGGGCATGGCAGAGGGCTTGAGGGCGCCAGGCCCCGCCCACCTCCGCTTTGGGGTGCCAGCGACAGTTGCCAGGGCAAGCCTGGGCATGGCAGGGGGCTTGAGGGCGTCAGGCCCCGCCCACCTCCGCTTTGGGGGGCCAGCGACAGTTGCCAGGGCAAGCCTGGGCATGGAAGGGGGCTTGAGGGCGCCAGGCCCCGCCCACCTCCGCTTTGGGGGGCCAGCGACAGTTGCCAGGCCAAGCCTGGGCATGGCAGGGGGCTTGAGGGTGCCAGGTCCCGCCCACCTCCGCTTTGGGGGGCCAGCAACAGTTGCCAGGGCAAGCCTGGGCATGGCAGGGGGCTTGAGGTCGCCAGGCCCCGCCCACCTCCGCTTTGGGGGGCTCGCAACAGTTGCCAGGGCAAGCCTGGGCATGGCAGGGGGCTTGAGGGCGCCAGGCTCCGCCCACCTCCGCTTTGGGGGGCCAGCAACAGTTGCAAGGGCAAGCCTGGGCATGGCAGGGGGCTTGAGGGCGCCAGGCTCCGCCCACCTCCGCTTTGGGGGGCCAGCAACAGTTGCAAGGGCAAGCCTGGGCATGGCAGGGGGCTTGAGGGCGCCAGGCTCCGCCCACCTCCGCTTTGGGGGGCCAGCAACAGTTGCAAGGGCAAGCCTGGGCATGGCAGGGGGCTTGAGGGCGCCAGGCCCCGCCCACCTCCGCTTTGGGGGGCCAGCAACAGTTGCCAGGGAAAGCCTGGGCATGGCAGGGGGCTTAAGGGGGGCCAGGCCCCGCCCACCTCCGCTTTGGGGGGCCAGCAACAGTTGCCAGGGCAAGCCTGGGTATGGCAGGGGGCTTGAGGGCGCCAGGCCCCGCCCACCTCCACTTTGGGGGGCCAGCAACAGTTGCCAGGGCAAGCCTGGGCATGGCAGGGGGCTTGAGGGCGCCAGGCCCCGCCCACCTCCGCTTTGGGGGGCCAGAAACAGTTGCCAGGGCAAGCCTGGGCATGGCAGGGGGCTTGAGGGCGCCAGGCCCCGCCCACCTCCGCTTTGGGGGGCCATCAACAGTTGCCAGGGCAAGCCTGGGCATGGCAGGGGGCTTGAGGTCGCCAGGCCCAACCCACCTCCACTTTGGGGGGCCAGCAACAGTTGCAAGGGCAAGCCTGGGCATGGCAGGGGGCTTGAGGGCGCCAGGCCCCGCCCACCTCCGCTTTGGGGGGCCAGCAACAGTTGCCAGGGCAAGCCTGGGCATGGCAGGGGGCTTGAGGGCGCCAGGCCCCGCCCACCTCCGCTTTGGGGGGCCAGCGACAGTTGCCAGGGCAAGCCTGGGCATGGCAGGGGGCTTGAGGGTGCCAGGTCCCGCCCACCTCCGCTTTGGGGGGCCAGCAACAGTTGCCAGGGCAAGCCTGGGCATGGCAGGGGGCTTGAGGGTGCCAGGCCCCGCCCACCTCCGCTTTGGGGGGCTCGCAACAGTTGCCAGGGCAAGCCTGGGCATGGCAGGGGGCTTGAGGGCGCCAGGCTCCGCCCACCTCCGCTTTGGGGGGCCAGCAACAGTTGCCAGGGCAAGCCTGGGCATGGCAGGGGGCTTGAGGGTGCCAGGTCCCGCCCACCTCCGCTTTGGGGGGCCAGCAACAGTTGCCAGGGCAAGCCTGGGCATGGCAGGGGGCTTGAGGTCGCCAGGCCCAACCCACCTCCACTTTGGGGGTCAGCAACAGTTGCAAGGGCAACCCTGGGCATGGCAGGGGGCTGGAGGGCGTCAGGACCCGCCCACTTCCGCTTTGGGGCCCAGCAACAGTTGCCAGGGCAAGCCTGGGCATGGCAGGGGGCTGGAGGGCGCAAGGACCTACCCACTTCCGCTTTGGGGCCCAGCAACAGTTGCCAGGGCAAGCCTGGGCATGGCAGGGGGCTGGAGGGCGCCAGGACCCACCCACTTCCGCTTTGGGGCCCAGCAACAGTTTCCAGGGCAACCCTGGGCATGGCAGGGGGCTGGAGGGCGCCTGGCCCAGCCCACTTCCGCTTTGGGGCCCAGCAACAGTTTCCAGGGCAAGCCTGGGCATGGCAGGGGGCTGGAGGACGTCAGGACCCGCCCACTTCCGCTTTGGGGCCCAGCAACAGTTGCCAGGGCAAGCCTGGGCATGGCAGGGGGCTGGAGGGCGTCAGGACCCGCCCACTTCCGCTTTGGGCCCCGCAACAGTTGCCAGGGCAAGCCTGGGCATGGCAGGGGGCTGGAGGGCGTCAGGACCCGCCCACTTCCGCTTTGGGCCCCGCAACAGTTGCCAGGGCAACCCTGGGCATGGCAGGGGGCTGGAGGGCGCCTGGCCCAGCCCACTTCCGCTTTGGGGCCCAGCAACAGTTTCCAGGGCAACCCTGGGCATGGCAGGGGGCTGGAGGGCGTCAGGACCCGCCCACTTCCGCTTTGGGGCCCAGCAACAGTTGCCAGGGCAAGCCTGGGCATGGCAGGGGGCTGGAGGGCGCAAGGACCTACCCACTTCCGCTTTGGGGCCCAGCAACAGTTGCCAGGGCAAGCCTGGGCATGGCAGGGGGCTGGAGGGCGCCAGGACCCACCCACTTCCGCTTTGGGGCCCAGCAACAGTTGCCAGGGCAAGCCTGGGCATGGCAGGGGGCTGGAGGACGGTAGGACCCGCCCACTTCCGCTTTGGGGCCCAGCAACAGTTGCCAGTGCAAGCCTGGGCATGGCAGGGGGCTGGAGGGCGTCAGGACCCGCCCACTTCCGCTTTGGGGCCCAGCAACAGTTGCCAGGGCAAGCCTGAGCATGGCAGGGGGCTGGAGGGCGCCAGGATCCGCCCACTTCCGCTTTGGGGGCCAGCAACAGATGCCATGGCAACCCTGGGCATGGCAGGGGGCTGGAGGGCGTCAGGACCCGCACACTTCCGCTTTGGGGCCCAGCAACAGTTGCCAGGGCAAGCCTGGGCATGGCAGGGGGCTGGAGGGCGCCAGGACCCGCCCACTTCCGCTTTGGGGCCCAGCAACAGTTGCCAGGGCAAGTCTGGGCATGGCAGGGGGCTGGAGGGCGTCAGGACCCGCCTACTTCCGCTTTGGGGCCCAGCAACAGTTGCCAGGGCAAGCCTGGGCATGGCAGGGGGCTGGAGGGCGCCTGGCCCCGCCCACTTCCACTTTGGGGCCCAGCAATAGTTGCCAGGGCAAGCCTTGGCATGGCAGGGGGCTGGAGGGCGTCAGGACCCGCCCACTTCCGCTTTGGGGCCCAGCAACAGTTTACAGGGCAAGCCTGGGCATAGCAGGGGGCTGGAGGGCGTCAGGACCCGCCCACTTCCGCTTTGGGGCCCAGCAACAGTTGCCAGGGCAAGCCTGGGGATGGCAGGGGGCTGGAGGATGGTAGGACCCGCCCACTTCCGCTTTGGGGCCCAGCAACAGTTGCCAGGGCAAGCCTGGGCATGGCAGGGGGCTGGAGGGCGCAAGGACCTACCCACTTCCGCTTTGGGGCCCAGCAACAGTTGCCAGGGCAAGCCTGGGCATGGCAGGGGGCTGGAGGGTGCCAGGACACACCCACTTCCGCTTTGGGGCCCAGCAACAGTTGCCAGGGCAAGCCTGGGCATGGCAGGGGGCTGGAGGATGGTAGGACCCGCCCACTTCCGCTTTGGGGCCCAGCAACAGTTGCCAGGGCAAGCCTGGGCATGGCAGGGGGCTGGAGGGCGTCAGGACCCGCCCACTTCCGCTTTGGGGCCCAGCAACAGTTGCCAGGGCAAGCCTGGGCATGGCAGGGGGCTGGAGGGCGCCAGGACCCGCCCACTTCCGCTTTGGGGCCCAGCAACAGTTGCCAGGGCAACCCTGGGCATGGCAGGGGGCTGGAGGGCGTCAGGACCCGCCCACTTCCGCTTTGGGGCCCAGCAACAGTTGCCAGGGCAAGCATGGGCATGGCAGGGGGCTGGAGGGCGCCAGGACCCGCCCACTTCCGCTTTGGGGCCCAGCAACAGTTGCCAGGGCAAGCCTGGGCATGGCAGGGGGCTGGAGGGCGTCAGGACCCGCCCACTTCCGCTTTGGGCCCCGCAACAGTTGCCAGGGCAAGCCTGGGCATGGCAGGGGGCTGGAGGGCGCCAGGACCCGCCCACTTCCGCTTTGGGGCCCAGCAACAGTTGCCAGGGCAAGCCTGGGCATGGCAGGGGGCTGGAGGGCGCCAGGACTGCCCACTTCCGCTTTGGGGCCCAGCAACAGTTGCCAGGGCAACCCTGGGCATGGCAGGGGGCTGGAGGGCGTCAGGACCCGCCCACTTCCGCTTTGGGGCCCAGCAACAGTTGCCAGGGCAAGCCTGGGCATGGCAGGGGGCTGGAGGACGGTAGGACCCGCCCACTTCCGCTTTGGGGCTCAGCAACAGTTGCCAGGGCAAGCCTGGGCATGGCAGGGGGCTGGAGGACGGTAGGACCCGCCCACTTCCGCTTTGGGGCCCAGCAACAGTTGCCAGGGCAAGCCTGGGCATGGCAGGGGGCTGGAGGACGGTAGGACCCGCCCACTTCTGCTTTGGGGCCCAGCAACAGTTGCCAGGGCAAGCCTGGGCATGGCAGGGGGCTGGAGGACGGTAGGACCCGCCCACTTCCGCTTTGGGGCCCAGCAACAGTTGCCAGGGAAAGCCTGGGCATGGCAGGGAGCTGGAGGGCGCCAGGACCCGCCCACTTCCGCTTTGGGGCCCAGCAACAGTTGCCAGGGAAAGCCTGGGCATGGCAGGGGGCTGGAGGGCGCCAGGACCCGCCCACTTCCGCTTTGGGGCCCAGCAACAGTTGCCAGGGCAAGCATGGGCATGGCAGGGGGCTGGAGGGCGCCAGGACCCGCCCATTTCCGCTTTGGGGCCCAGCAACAGTTGCCAGGGCAAGCCTGGGCATGGCTGGGGGCTGGAGGGCGCCAGGACCCGCCCACTTCCGCTTTGGGGCCCAGAAACAGTTGCCAGTGCAAGCCTGGGCATGGCAGGGGGCTGGAGGATGGTAGGACCCGCCCACTTCCGCTTTGGGGCCCAGCAACAGTTGCCAGGGCAAGCCTGGGCATGGCAGGGGGCTGGAGGACGGTAGGACCCGCCCACTTCCGCTTTGGGGCCCAGCAACAGTTGCCAGGGCAAGCCTGGGCATGGCAGGGGGCTGGAGGGCGCCAGGACCCGCCCACTTCCGCTTTGGGGCCCAGCAACAGTTGCCAATGCAACCCTGGGCATGGCAGGGGGCTGAAGGGCGTCAGGACCCGCCCACTTCCGCTTTAGGGCCCAGCAACAGTTGCCAGGGCAAGCCTGGGCATGGCAGGGGGCTGGAGGGCGCCAGGACCCGCCCACTTCCGCTTTGGGGCCCAGCAACAGTTGCCAATGCAACCCTGGCATGGCAGGGGCTGGAGGGCGTCAGGACCCGCCCACTTCCGCTTTAGGGCCCAGCAACAGTTGCCAGGGCAAGCCTGGGCATGGCAGATGGCTGGAGGACGATAGGACCCGCCCACTTCCGCTTTGGGGCCCAGCAACAGTTGCCAGGGCAAGCCTGGGCATGGCAGGGGGCTGGAGGGCGTCCGGACCCGCCCACTTCCGCTTTGGGGCCCAGCAACAGTTGTCAGGGCAAGCCTGGGCATGGCAGGGGGCTGGAGGGCGTCAGGACCCGCCCACTTCCGCTTTAGGGCCCAGCAACAGTTGCCAGGGCAAGCCTGGGCATGGCAGGGGGCTGGAGGACGGTAGGACCCGCCCACTTCCACTTTGGGGGTCAGCAACAGTTGCAAGGGCAACCCTGGGCATGGCAGGGGGCTGGAGGGCGTCAAAACCCGCCCACTTCCGCTTTGGGGCCCAGCAACAGTTGCCAGGGCAAGCCTGGGCATGGCAGGGGGCTGGAGGGCGCAAGGACCTACCCCACTTCCGCTTTGGGGCCCAGCAACAGTTGCCAGGGCAAGCCTGGGCATGGCAGGGGGCTGGAGGGCGCCAGGACCCACCCACTTCCGCTTTGGGGCCCAGCAACAGTTTCCAGGGGCAACCCTGGGCATGGCAGGGGGCTGGAGGGCGCCTGGCCCAGCCCACTTCCGCTTTGGGGCCCAGCAACAGTTTCCAGGGCAAGCCTGGGCATGGCAGGGGGCTGGAGGACGTCAGGACCCGCCCACTTCCGCTTTGGGGCCCAGCAACAGTTGCCAAGGCAACCCTGGGCATGGCAGGGGGCTGGAGGGCGCCTGGCCCAGCCCACTTCCGCTTTGGGGCCCAGCAACAGTTTCCAGGGCAACCCTGGGCATGGCAGGGGGCTGGAGGGCGTCAGGACCCGCCCACTTCCGCTTTGGGGCCCAGCAACAGTTGCCAGGGCAAGCCTGGGCATGGCAGGGGGCTGGAGGGCGCAAGGACCTACCCACTTCCGCTTTGGGGCCCAGCAACAGTTGCCAGGGCAAGCCTGGGCATGGCAGGGGGCTGGAGGGCGCCAGGACCCACCCACTTCCGCTTTGGGGCCCAGCAACAGTTGCCAGGGCAAGCCTGGGCATGGCAGGGGGCTGGAGGACGGTAGGACCCGCCCACTTCCGCTTTGGGGCCCAGCAACAGTTGCCAGTGCAAGCCTGGGCATGGCAGGGGGCTGGAGGGCGTCAGGACCCGCCCACTTCCGCTTTGGGGCCCAGCAACAGTTGCCAGGGCAAGCCTGAGCATGGCAGGGGGCTGGAGGGCGCCAGGATCCGCCCACTTCCGCTTTGGGGGCCAGCAACAGTTGCCATGGCAACCCTGGGCATGGCAGGGGGCTGGAGGGCGTCAGGACCCGCCCACTTCCGCTTTAGGGCCCAGCAACAGTTGCCAGGGCAAGCCTGGGCATGGCAGGGGGCTGGAGGGCGCCAGGACCCGCCCACTTCCGCTTTGGGGCCCAGCAACAGTTGCCAATGCAACCCTGGGCATGGCAGGGGGCTGGAGGGCGTCAGGACCCGCCTACTTCCGCTTTGGGGCCCAGCAACAGTTGCCAGGGCAAGCCTGGGCATGCAGGGGGCTGGAGGGCGCCTGGCCCCGCCCACTTCCACTTTGGGGCCCAGCAACAGTTGCCAGGGCAAGCCTTGGCATGGCAGGGGGCTGGAGGGCGTCAGGACCCGCCCACTTCCGCTTTGGGGCCCAGCAACAGTTTACAGGGCAAGCCTGGGCATAGCAGGGGGCTGGAGGGCGTCAGGACCCGCCCACTTCCGCTTTGGGGCCCAGCAACAGTTGCCAGGGCAAGCCTGGGGATGGCAGGGGGCTGGAGGATGGTAGGACCCGCCCACTTCCGCTTTGGGGCCCAGCAACAGTTGCCAGGGCAAGCCTGGGCATGGCAGGGGGCTGGAGGGCGCAAGGACCTACCCACTTCCGCTTTGGGGCCCAGCAACAGTTGCCAGGGCAACATGGCAGGGGGCTGGAGGGTGCCAGGACACACCCACTTCCGCTTTGGGGCCCAGCAACAGTTGCCAGGGCAAGCCTGGGCATGGCAGGGGGCTGGAGGATGGTAGGACCCGCCCACTTCCGCTTTGGGGCCCAGCAACAGTTGCCAGGGCAAGCCTGGGCATGGCAGGGGGCTGGAGGGCGTCAGGACCCGCCCACTTCCGCTTTGGGGCCCAGCAACAGTTGCCAGGGCAAGCCTGGGCATGGCAGGGGGCTGGAGGGCGCCAGGACCCGCCCACTTCCGCTTTGGGGCCCAGCAACAGTTGCCAGGGCAACCCTGGGCATGGCAGGGGGCTGGAGGGCGTCAGGACCCGCCCACTTCCGCTTTGGGGCCCAGCAACAGTTGCCAGGGCAAGCATGGGCATGGCAGGGGGCTGGAGGGCGCCAGGACCCGCCCACTTCCGCTTTGGGGCCCAGCAACAGTTGCCAGGGCAAGCCTGGGCATGGCAGGGGGCTGGAGGGCGTCAGGACCCGCCCACTTCCGCTTTGGGCCCCGCAACAGTTGCCAGGGCAAGCCTGGGCATGGCAGGGGGCTGGAGGGCGCCAGGACCCGCCCACTTCCGCTTTGGGGCCCAGCAACAGTTGCCAGGGCAAGCCTGGGCATGGCAGGGGGCTGGAGGGCGCCAGGACTGCCCACTTCCGCTTTGGGGCCCAGCAACAGTTGCCAGGGCAACCCTGGGCATGGCAGGGGGCTGGAGGGCGTCAGGACCCGCCCACTTCCGCTTTGGGGCCCAGCAACAGTTGCCAGGGCAAGCCTGGGCATGGCAGGGGGCTGGAGGACGGTAGGACCCGCCCACTTCCGCTTTGGGGCTCAGCAACAGTTGCCAGGGCAAGCCTGGGCATGGCAGGGGGCTGGAGGACGGTAGGACCCGCCCACTTCCGCTTTGGGGCTCAGCAACAGTTGCCAGGGCAAGCCTGGGCATGGCAGGGGGCTGGAGGACGGTAGGACCCGCCCACTTCCGCTTTGGGGCCCAGCAACAGTTGCCAGGGCAAGCCTGGGCATGGCAGGGGGCTGGAGGACGGTAGGACCCGCCCACTTCCGCTTTGGGGCCCAGCAACAGTTGCCAGGGAAAGCCTGGGCATGGCAGGGAGCTGGAGGGCGCCAGGACCCACCCACTTCCACTTTGGGGCCCAGCAACAGTTGCCAGGGAAAGCCTGGGCATGGCAGGGGGCTGGAGGGCGCCAGGACCCGCCCACTTCCGCTTTGGGGCCCAGCAACAGTTGCCAGGGCAAGCATGGGCATGGCAGGGGGCTGGAGGGCGCCAGGACCCGCCCACTTCCGCTTTGGGGCCCAGCAACAGTTGCCAGGGCAAGCCTGGGCATGGCTGGGGGCTGGAGGGCGCCAGGACCCGCCCACTTCCGCTTTGGGGCCCAGAAACAGTTGCCAGTGCAAGCCTGGGCATGGCAGGGGGCTGGAGGACGGTAGGACCCGCCCACTTCCGCTTTGGGGCCCAGCAACAGTTGCCAGGGCAAGCCTGGGCATGGCAGGGGGCTGGAGGACGGTAGGACCCGCCCACTTCCGCTTTGGGGCCCAGCAACAGTTGCCAGGGCAAGCCTGGGCATGGCAGGGGGCTGGAGGGCGCCAGGACCCGCCCACTTCCGCTTTGGGGCCCAGCAACAGTTGCCAATGCAACCCTGGGCATGGCAGGGGGCTGGAGGGCGTCAGGACCCGCCCACTTCCGCTTTAGGGCCCAGCAACAGTTGCCAGGGCAAGCCTGGGCATGGCAGATGGCTGGAGGACGATAGGACCCGCCCACTTCCGCTTTGGGGCCCAGCAACAGTTGCCAGGGCAAGCCTGGGCATGGCAGGGGGCTGGAGGGCGTCCGGACCCGCCCACTTCCGCTTTGGGGCCCAGCAACAGTTGTCAGGGCAAGCCTGGGCATGGCAGGGGGCTGGAGGGCGTCCGGACCCGCCCACTTCCGCTTTGGGGCCCAGCAACAGTTGCCAGGGCAAGCATGGGCATGGCAGGGGGCTGGAGGGCGCCAGGACCCGCCCACTTCCGCTTTGGGGCCCAGCAACAGTTGCCAGGGCAACTCTGGGCATGGCAGGGGGCTGGAGGGCGTCAGGACCCGCCCACTTCCGCTTTGGGGCCCAGCAACAGTTGCCAGGGCAAGCCTGGGCATGGCAGGGGGCTGGAGGGCGTCAGGACCCGCCCACTTCCGCTTTGGGGGCCAGCAACAGTTGCCAGGGCACGCCTGGGCATGGCAGGGGGCTGGAGGGTGCCAGGCCCCACCCACTTCCGCTTTGGGGCCAAGCAACAGTTGCCAGGGCAACCCTGGGCATGGCAGGGGGCTGGAGGGCGCCTGGCCCCGCTCACTTCCTCTTTGGGGGCCAGCAACAGTTGCCAGGGCACGCATGGGCATGGCAGGGGGCTGGAGGGCGCCAGGATCCGCCCACTTCCACTTTGGGGCCCAGCAACAGTTGCCAGGGCAACCCTGGGCATGGCAGGGGGCTGGAGGGTGCCAGGACCCGCCCACTTCCGCTTTGGGGCCCAGCAACAGTTGCCAGGGCAAGACTGGGGATGGCAGGGGGCTGGAGGATGGTAGGACCCGCCCACTTCCGCTTTGGGGCCCAGCAACAGTTGCCAGGGCAAGCCTGGGCATGGCAGGGGGCTGGAGGACGGTAAGACCCGCCCACTTCCGCTTTGGGGCCCAGAAACAGTTGCCAGGGCAACCCTGGGCATGGCAGGGGGCTGGAGGGCGTCAGGACCCGCCCACTTCCGCTTTGGGGCCAGCAACAGTTGCCAGGGCAAGCCTGGGCATGGCAGGGGGCTGGAGGGCGCCAGGACCCGCCCACTTCCGCTTTGGGGCCCAGCAACAGTTGCCAGGGCAACCCTGGGCATGGCAGGGGGCTGGAGGGCGCCAGGATCCGCCCACTTCCGCTTTGGGGGCCAGCAACAGTTGCCATGGCAACCCTGGGCATGGCAGGGGGCTGGAGGGCGTCAGGACCCGCCCACTTCCGCTTTGGGGCCCAGCAACAGTTTCCAGGGCAAGCCTGGGCATGGCAGGGGGCTGGAGGGCGTCAGGACCCGCCCACTTCCGCTTTGGGGCCCAGCAACAGTTGCCAGGGCAAGCCTGGGGATGGCAGGGGGCTGGAGGACGGTAGGACCCGCCCACTTCCGCTTTGGGGCCCAGCAACAGTTGCCAGGGCAAGCCTGGGCATGGCAGGGGGCTGGAGGGCGCAAGGACCTACCCACTTCCGCTTTGGGGCCCAGCAACAGTTGCCAGGGCAAGCCTGGGCATGGCAGGGGGCTGGAGGGTGCCAGGACACACCCACTTCCGCTTTGGGGCCCAGCAACAGTTGCCAGGGCAAGCCTGGGCATGGCAGGGGGCTGGAGGATGGTAGGACCCGCCCACTTCCGCTTTGGGGCCCAGCAACAGTTGCCAGTGCAAGCCTGGGCATGGCAGGGGGCTGGAGGGCGTCAGGACCCGCCCACTTCCGCTTTGGGGCCCAGCAACAGTTGCCAGGGCAAGCCTGGGCATGGCAGGGGGCTGGAGGATGGTAGGACCCGCCCACTTCCGCTTTGGGGCCCAGCAACAGTTGCCAGGGCAAGCCTGGGCATGGCAGGGGGCTGGAGGGCGTCAGGACCCGCCCACTTCCGCTTTGGGCCCCGCAACAGTTGCCAGGGCAAGCCTGGGCATGGCAGGGGGCTGGAGGGCGTCAGGACCCGCCCACTTCAGCTTGGGGCCCAGCAACAGTTGCCAGGGCAAGCCTGGGCATGGCAGGGGGCTGGAGGGCGTCAGTACCCGCCCACTTCCGCTTTGGGGCCCAGCAACAGTTGCCAGGGCAACCCTGGGCATGGCAGGGGGCTGGAGGGCATCAGGACCCGCCCACTTCCGATTTGGGGCCCAGCAACAGTTGCCAGGGCAAGCCTGGGCATGGCAGGGGGCTGGAGGGCGTCAGGACCCGCCCACTTCCGCTTTGGGCCCGCAACAGTTGGCAGGGCAAGCCTTGGCATGGCAGGGGGCTGGAGGGCGTCAGGACCCGCCCACTTCCGCTTTGGGGCCCAGCAACAGTTGCCAGGGCAAGCCTGGGCATGGCAGGGGGCTGGAGGGGCGCCAGGACCCGCCCACTTCCGCTTTGGGGCCCAGCAACAGTTGCCAGGGCAACCCTGGGCATGGCAGGGGGCTGGAGGGCGTCAGGACCCGCCCACTTCCGCTTTGGGGCCACGCAACAGTTGCCAGAGCAAGCCTGGGCATGGCAGGGGGCTGGAGGCTGTCAGGACCCACCCACTTCCGCTTTGGGGCCCAGCAACAGTTGCCAGGGCAACCCTGGGCATGGCAGGGGGCTGGAGGGCATCAGGACCCGCCCACTTCCGATTTGGGGCCCAGCAACAGTTGCCAGGGCAAGCCTGGGCATGGCAGGGGGATGGAGGGCGCCAGGACCCGCCCACTTCCGCTTTGGGGCCCAGCAACAGTTGCCAGGGCAAGCCTGGGCATGGCAGGGGGCTGGAGGGCGTCAGGACCCGCCCACTTCCGCTTTGGGCCCCGCAACAGTTGCCAGGGCAAGCCTTGGCATGGCAGGGGGCTGGAGGGCGTCAGGACCCGCCCACTTCCGCTTTGGGGCCCAGCAACAGTTGCCAGGGCAAGCCTGGGCATGGCAGGGGGCTGGAGGGCGCCAGGACCCGCCTACTTCCGCTTTGGGGCCCAGCAACAGTTGCCAGGGCAACCCTGGGCATGGCAGGGGGCTGGAGGGCGTCAGGACCCGCCCACTTCCGCTTTGGGGCCCAGCAACAGTTGCCAGGGCAAGCATGGGCATGGCAGGGGGCTGGAGGGCGTCAGGACCCGCCCACTTCCGCTTTGGGGCCCAGCAACAGTTGCCAGGGCAAGCCTGGGCATGGCAGGGGGCTGGAGGACGGTAGGACCCGCCCACTTCCGCTTTGGGGCCCAGCAACAGTTGCCAGGGCAAGCATGGGCATGGCAGGGGGCTGGAGGGCGCCAGGACCCGCCCACTTCCGCTTTGGGGGCCAGCAACAGTTGCCAGGGCAAGCCTGGGCATGGCAGGGGGCTGGAGGGTGTCAGGACCCGCCCACTTCCGCTTTGGGGCCCAGCAACAGTTGCCAGGTAAAGCCTGGGCATGGCAGGAAGCTGGAGGACGGTAGGACCAGCCCACTTCCGCTTTGGTGCCCAGCAACATTTACCAGGGCAACCCTGGGCATGGCAGGGGGCTGGAGGGCGACTGGCCCCGCCCACTTCCGCTGTGGGGCCCAGCAACAGTTGCCAGGGCAAGCCTGGGCATGGCAGGGGGCTTGAGGACGGTAGGACCCGCCCACTTCCGCTTTGGGGCCCAGCAACAGTTGCCAGGGCAAGCCTGGGCATGGCAGGGGGCTGGAGGGCGCAAGGACCTACCCACTTCCGCTTTGGGGCCCAGCAACAGTTGCCAGGGCAAGCCTGGGCATGGCAGGGGGCTGGAGGGTGCCAGGACACACCCACTTCCGCTTTGGGGCCCAGCAACAGTTGCCAGGGCAAGCCTGGGCATGGCAGGGGGCTGGAGGATGGTAGGACCCGCCCACTTCCGCTTTGGGGCCCAGCAACAGTTGCCAGTGCAAGCCTGGGCATGGCAGGGGGCTGGAGGGCGTCAGGACCCGCCCACTTCCGCTTTGGGGCCCAGCAACAGTTGCCAGGGCAAGCCTGGGCATGGCAGGGGGCTGGAGGATGGTAGGACCCGCCCACTTCCGCTTTGGGGCCCAGCAACAGTTGCCAGGGCAAGCCTGGGCATGGCAGGGGGCTGGAGGGCGTCAGGACCCGCCCACTTCCGCTTTGGGCCCCGCAACAGTTGCCAGGGCAAGCCTGGGCATGGCAGGGGGCTGGAGGGCGTCAGGACCCACCCACTTCAGCTTTGGGGCCCAGCAACAGTTGCCAGGGCAAGCCTGGGCATGGCAGGGGGCTGGAGGGCGTCAGTACCCGCCCACTTCCGCTTTGGGGCCCAGCAACAGTTGCCAGGGCAACCCTGGGCATGGCAGGGGGCTGGAGGGCATCAGGACCCGCCCACTTCCGATTTGGGGCCCAGCAACAGTTGCCAGGGCAAGCCTGGGCATGGCAGGGGGCTGGAGGGCGTCAGGACCCGCCCACTTCCGCTTTGGGCCCGCAACAGTTGGCAGGGCAAGCCTTGGCATGGCAGGGGGCTGGAGGGCGTCAGGACCCGCCCACTTCCGCTTTGGGGCCCAGCAACAGTTGCCAGGGCAAGCCTGGGCATGGCAGGGGGCTGGAGGGCGCCAGGACCCGCCCACTTCCGCTTTGGGGCCCAGCAACAGTTGCCAGGGCAACCCTGGGCATGGCAGGGGGCTGGAGGGCGTCAGGACCCGCCCACTTCCGCTTTGGGGCCACGCAACAGTTGCCAGAGCAAGCCTGGGCATGGCAGGGGGCTGGAGGCTGTCAGGACCCGCCCACTTCCGCTTTGGGGCCCAGCAACAGTTGCCAGGGCAACCCTGGGCATGGCAGGGGGCTGGAGGGCATCAGGACCCGCCCACTTCCGATTTGGGGCCCAGCAACAGTTGCCAGGGCAAGCCTGGGCATGGCAGGGGGATGGAGGGCGCCAGGACCCGCCCACTTCCGCTTTGGGGCCCAGCAACAGTTGCCAGGGCAAGCCTGGGCATGGCAGGGGGCTGGAGGGCGTCAGGACCCGCCCACTTCCGCTTTGGGCCCCGCAACAGTTGCCAGGGCAAGCCTTGGCATGGCAGGGGGCTGGAGGGCGTCAGGACCCGCCCACTTCCGCTTTGGGGCCCAGCAACAGTTGCCAGGGCAAGCCTGGGCATGGCAGGGGGCTGGAGGGCGCCAGGACCCGCCTACTTCCGCTTTGGGGCCCAGCAACAGTTGCCAGGGCAACCCTGGGCATGGCAGGGGGCTGGAGGGCGTCAGGACCCGCCCACTTCCGCTTTGGGGCCCAGCAACAGTTGCCAGGGCAAGCATGGGCATGGCAGGGGGCTGGAGGTCGTCAGGACCCGCCCACTTCCGCTTTGGGGCCCAGCAACAGTTGCCAGGGCAAGCCTGGGCATGGCAGGGGGCTGGAGGACGGTAGGACCCGCCCACTTCCGCTTTGGGGCCCAGCAACAGTTGCCAGGGCAAGCATGGGCATGGCAGGGGGCTGGAGGGCGCCAGGACCCGCCCACTTCCGCTTTGGGGGCCAGCAACAGTTGCCAGGGCAAGCCTGGGCATGGCAGGGGGCTGGAGGGTGTCAGGACCCGCCCACTTCCGCTTTGGGGCCCAGCAACAGTTGCCAGGGCAAGCCTGGGCATGGCAGGAAGCTGGAGGACGGTAGGACCAGCCCACTTCCGCTTTGGTGCCCAGCAACATTTACCAGGGCAACCCTGGGCATGGCAGGGGGCTGGAGGGCGACTGGCCCCGCCCACTTCCGCTTTGGGGCCCAGCAACAGTTGCCAGGGCAAGCCTGGGCATGGCAGGGGGCTTGAGGGTCACCTGGCCCCGCCCACTTCCTCTTTGGGGCCCAGCAATAGTTGCCAGGGCAAGCCTGGGCATGGCAGGGGGCTGGAGGATGGTAGGACCCGCCCACTTCCGCTTTGGGGCCCAGCAACAGTTGCCAGGGCAAGCCTGGGCATGGCAGGGGGCTGGAGGACGGTAGGACCCGCCCACTTCCGCTTTGGGGCCCAGCAACAGTTGCCAGGGCAACCCTGGGCATGGCAGGGGGCTGGAGGGCGTCAGGACCCGCCCACTTCCGCTTTGGGGCCCAGCAACAGTTGCCAGGGCAAGCCTGGGCATGGCAGGGGGCTGGAGGGCGCCAGGACCCTCCCACTTCCGCTTTGGGGCCCAGCAACAGTTGCCAGGGCAACCCTGGGCATGGCAGGGGGCTGGAGGGCGTCAGGACCCGCCCACTTCCGCTTTGGGGCCCAGCAACAGTTGCCAGGGCAAGCCTGGGCATGGCAGGGGGCTGGAGTACGGTAGGACCCGCCAACTTCCGCTTTGGGGCCCAGCAACAGTTGCCAGGGCAAGCCTGGGCATGGCAGGGGGCTGGAGGGCGTCCGGACCCGCCCACTTCCGCTTTGGGGCCCAGCAAAAGTTGCCAGGGCAAGCATGGGCATGGCAGGGGGCTGGAGGGCGCCTGGCCCCGCCAACTTCAGCTTTGGGGCCCAGCAACAGTTGCCAGGGCAAGCCTGGGCATGGCAGGGGGCTTGAGGGTACCTGGCCCCGCCCACTTCCTCTTTGGGGCCCAGCAACAGTTGCCAGGGCAAGCCTGGGCATGGCAGGGGGCTGGAGGACGGTAGGACCCGCCCACTTCCGCTTTGGGGCCCAGCAACAGTTGCCAGGGCAAGCCTGGGCATGGCAGGGGGCTGGAGGGCGCCAGGACCCGCCCACTTCCGCTTTGGGGCCCAGCAACAGTTGCCAGGGCAAGCCTGGGCATGGCAGGAAGCTGGAGGGCGCCAGGACCCACCCACTTTCGCTTTGGGGCCCAGCAACAGTTGCCAGGGCAAGCCTGGGCATGGCAGGGGGCTGGAGGGCGCCAGGACCCGCCCACTTCCGCTTTGGGGCCCAGCAACAGTTGCCAGGGCAAGCATTGGCATGGCAGGGGGCTGGAGGGCGCCAGGACCCGCCCACTTCCGCTTTGGGGCCCAGCAACAGTTGCCAGGGCAAGCCTGGGCATGGCAGGGGGCTGGAGGGCGCCAGGACCCGCCCACTTCCGCTTTGGGGCCCAGCAACAGTTGCAAGGGCAACCCTGGGCATGGCAGGGGGCTGGAGGGCGTCAGGACCCGCCCACTTCCGCTTTGGGGCCCAGCAACAGTTGCCAGGGCAAGCCTGGGCATGGCAGGGGGCTGGAGGGCGTACGGACCCGCCCACTTCCGCTTTGGGGCCCAGCAACAGTTGCCAGGGCAAGCATGGGCATGGCAGGGGGCTGGAGGGCGTCAGGACCCGCCCACTTCCGCTTTGGGGCCCAGCAACAGTTGCCAGGGCAAGCCAGGGCATGGCAGGGGGCTGGAGGGCGCCAGGACCCGCCTACTTCTGCTTTGGGGCCCAGCAACAGTTGCCAGGGCAAGCCTGGGCATGGCAGGGGGCTGGAGGGCGCCAGGACCCGCCCACTTCCGCTTTGGGGCCCAGCAACAGTTGCCAGGGCAACCCTGGGCATGGCAGGGGGCTGGAGGGCGTCAGGACCCGCCCACTTCCGCTTTGGGGCCACGCAACAGTTGCCAGAGCAAGCCTGGGCATGGCAGGGGGCTGGAGGCTGTCAGGACCCGCCCACTTCCGCTTTGGGGCCCAGCAACAGTTGCCAGGGCAACCCTGGGCATGGCAGGGGGCTGGAGGGCATCAGGACCCGCCCACTTCCGATTTGGGGCCCAGCAACAGTTGCCAGGGCAAGCCTGGGCATGGCAGGGGGATGGAGGGCGCCAGGACCCGCCCACTTCCGCTTTGGGGCCCAGCAACAGTTGCCAGGGCAAGCCTGGGCATGGCAGGGGGCTGGAGGGCGTCAGGACCCGCCCACTTCCGCTTTGGGCCCCGCAACAGTTGCCAGGGCAAGCCTTGGCATGGCAGGGGGCTGGAGGGCGTCAGGACCCGCCCACTTCCGCTTTGGGGCCCAGCAACAGTTGCCAGGGCAAGCCTGGGCATGGCAGGGGGCTGGAGGGCGCCAGGACCCGCCTACTTCCGCTTTGGGGCCCAGCAACAGTTGCCAGGGCAACCCTGGGCATGGCAGGGGGCTGAAGGGCGTCAGGACCCGCCCACTTCCGCTTTGGGGCCCAGCAACAGTTGCCAGGGCAAGCATGGGCATGGCAGGGGGCTGGAGGGCGTCAGGACCCGCCCACTTCCGCTTTGGGGCCCAGCAACAGTTGCCAGGGCAAGCCTGGGCATGGCAGGGGGCTGGAGGACGGTAGGACCCGCCCACTTCCGCTTTGGGGCCCAGCAACAGTTGCCAGGGCAAGCAAGGGCATGGCAGGGGGCTGGAGGGCGCCAGGACCCGCCCACTTCCGCTTTGGGGGCCAGCAACAGTTGCCAGGGCAAGCCTGGGCATGGCAGGGGGCTGGAGGGTGTCAGGACCCGCCCACTTCCGCTTTGGGGCCCAGCAACAGTTGCCAGGGCAAGCCTGGGCATGGCAGGAAGCTGGAGGACGGTAGGACCAGCCCACTTCCGCTTTGGTGCCCAGCAACATTTACCAGGGCAACCCTGGGCATGGCAGGGGGCTGGAGGGCATCAGGACCCGCCCACTTCCGATTTGGGGCCCAGCAACAGTTGCCAGGGCAAGCCTGGGCATGGCAGGGGGCTGGAGGGCGTCAGGACCCGCCCACTTCCGCTTTGGGCCCGCAACAGTTGGCAGGGCAAGCCTTGGCATGGCAGGGGGCTGGAGGGCGTCAGGACCCGCCCACTTCCGCTTTGGGGCCCAGCAACAGTTGCCAGGGCAAGCCTGGGCATGGCAGGGGGCTGGAGGGCGCCAGGACCCGCCCACTTCCGCTTTGGGGCCCAGCAACAGTTGCCAGGGCAACCCTGGGCATGGCAGGGGGCTGGAGGGCGTCAGGACCCGCCCACTTCCGCTTTGGGGCCACGCAACAGTTGCCAGAGCAAGCCTGGGCATGGCAGGGGGCTGGAGGCTGTCAGGACCCGCCCACTTCCGCTTTGGGGCCCAGCAACAGTTGCCAGGGCAACCCTGGGCATGGCAGGGGGCTGGAGGGCATCAGGACCCGCCCACTTCCGATTTGGGGCCCAGCAACAGTTGCCAGGGCAAGCCTGGGCATGGCAGGGGGATGGAGGGCGCCAGGACCCGCCCACTTCCGCTTTGGGGCCCAGCAACAGTTGCCAGGGCAAGCCTGGGCATGGCAGGGGGCTGGAGGGCGTCAGGACCCGCCCACTTCCGCTTTGGGCCCCGCAACAGTTGCCAGGGCAAGCCTTGGCATGGCAGGGGGCTGGAGGGCGTCAGGACCCGCCCACTTCCGCTTTGGGGCCCAGCAACAGTTGCCAGGGCAAGCCTGGGCATGGCAGGGGGCTGGAGGGCGCCAGGACCCGCCTACTTCCGCTTTGGGGCCCAGCAACAGTTGCCAGGGCAACCCTGGGCATGGCAGGGGGCTGGAGGGCGTCAGGACCCGCCCACTTCCGCTTTGGGGCCCAGCAACAGTTGCCAGGGCAAGCATGGGCATGGCAGGGGGCTGGAGGTCGTCAGGACCCGCCCACTTCCGCTTTGGGGCCCAGCAACAGTTGCCAGGGCAAGCCTGGGCATGGCAGGGGGCTGGAGGACGGTAGGACCCGCCCACTTCCGCTTTGGGGCCCAGCAACAGTTGCCAGGGCAAGCATGGGCATGGCAGGGGGCTGGAGGGCGCCAGGACCCGCCCACTTCCGCTTTGGGGGCCAGCAACAGTTGCCAGGGCAAGCCTGGGCATGGCAGGGGGCTGGAGGGTGTCAGGACCCGCCCACTTCCGCTTTGGGGCCCAGCAACAGTTGCCAGGGCAAGCCTGGGCATGGCAGGAAGCTGGAGGACGGTAGGACCAGCCCACTTCCGCTTTGGTGCCCAGCAACATTTACCAGGGCAACCCTGGGCATGGCAGGGGGCTGGAGGGCGACTGGCCCCGCCCACTTCCGCTTTGGGGCCCAGCAACAGTTGCCAGGGCAAGCCTGGGCATGGCAGGGGGCTTGAGGGTCACCTGGCCCCGCCCACTTCCTCTTTGGGGCCCAGCAATAGTTGCCAGGGCAAGCCTGGGCATGGCAGGGGGCTGGAGGATGGTAGGACCCGCCCACTTCCGCTTTGGGGCCCAGCAACAGTTGCCAGGGCAAGCCTGGGCATGGCAGGGGGCTGGAGGACGGTAGGACCCGCCCACTTCCGCTTTGGGGCCCAGCAACAGTTGCCAGGGCAACCCTGGGCATGGCAGGGGGCTGGAGGGCGTCAGGACCCGCCCACTTCCGCTTTGGGGCCCAGCAACAGTTGCCAGGGCAAGCCTGGGCATGGCAGGGGGCTGGAGGGCGCCAGGACCCTCCCACTTCCGCTTTGGGGCCCAGCAACAGTTGCCAGGGCAACCCTGGGCATGGCAGGGGGCTGGAGGGCGTCAGGACCCGCCCACTTCCGCTTTGGGGCCCAGCAACAGTTGCCAGGGCAAGCCTGGGCATGGCAGGGGGCTGGAGTACGGTAGGACCCGCCAACTTCCGCTTTGGGGCCCAGCAACAGTTGCCAGGGCAAGCCTGGGCATGGCAGGGGGCTGGAGGGCGTCCGGACCCGCCCACTTCCGCTTTGGGGCCCAGCAAAAGTTGCCAGGGCAAGCATGGGCATGGCAGGGGGCTGGAGGGCGCCTGGCCCCGCCAACTTCAGCTTTGGGGCCCAGCAACAGTTGCCAGGGCAAGCCTGGGCATGGCAGGGGGCTTGAGGGTACCTGGCCCCGCCCACTTCCTCTTTGGGGCCCAGCAACAGTTGCCAGGGCAAGCCTGGGCATGGCAGGGGGCTGGAGGACGGTAGGACCCGCCCACTTCCGCTTTGGGGCCCAGCAACAGTTGCCAGGGCAAGCCTGGGCATGGCAGGGGGCTGGAGGGCGCCAGGACCCGCCCACTTCCGCTTTGGGGCCCAGCAACAGTTGCCAGGGCAAGCCTGGGCATGGCAGGAAGCTGGAGGGCGCCAGGACCCACCCACTTTCGCTTTGGGCGCAGCAACAGTTGCCAGGGCAAGCCTGGGCATGGCAGGGGGCTGGAGGGCGCCAGGACCCGCCCACTTCCGCTTTGGGGCCCAGCAACAGTTGCCAGGGCAAGCATTGGCAGGGCAGGGGGCTGGAGGGCGCCAGGACCCGCCCACTTCCGCTTTGGGGCCCAGCAACAGTTGCCAGGGCAAGCCTGGGCATGGCAGGGGGCTGGAGGGCGCCAGGACCCGCCCACTTCCGCTTTGGGGCCCAGCAACAGTTGCAAGGGCAACCCTGGGCATGGCAGGGGGCTGGAGGGCGTCAGGACCCGCCCACTTCCGCTTTGGGGCCCAGCAACAGTTGCCAGGGCAAGCCTGGGCATGGCAGGGGGCTGGAGGGCGTACGGACCCGCCCACTTCCGCTTTGGGGCCCAGCAACAGTTGCCAGGGCAAGCATGGGCATGGCAGGGGGCTGGAGGGCGTCAGGACCCGCCCACTTCCGCTTTGGGGCCCAGCAACAGTTGCCAGGGCAAGCCAGGGCATGGCAGGGGGCTGGAGGGCGCCAGGACCCGCCTACTTCTGCTTTGGGGCCCAGCAACAGTTGCCAGGGCAAGCCTGGGCATGGCAGGGGGCTGGAGGGCGCCAGGACCCGCCCACTTCCGCTTTGGGGCCCAGCAACAGTTGCCAGGGCAACCCTGGACATGGCAGGGGGCTGGAGGGTGTCAGGACCCGCCCACTTCCGCTTTGGGGCCACGCAACAGTTGCCAGAGCAAGCCTGGGCATGGCAGGGGGCTGGAGGCTGTCAGGACCCGCCCACTTCCGCTTTGGGGCCCAGCAACAGTTGCCAGGGCAACCCTGGGCATGGCAGGGGGCTGGAGGGCGCCAGGACCCGCCTACTTCCGCTTTGGGGCCCAGCAACAGTTGCCAGGGCAAGCCTGGGCATGGCAGGGGGCTGGAGGGCGTCAGGACCCGCCCACTTCCGCTTTGGGGCCCAGCAACAGTTGCCAGGGCAAGCATGGGCATGGCAGGGGGCTGGAGGGCGTCAGGACCCGCCCACTTCCGCTTTGGGGCCCAGCAACAGTTGCCAGGGCAAGCCTGGGCATGGCAGGGGGCTGGAGGACGGTAGGACCCGCCCACTTCCGCTTTGGGGCCCAGCAACAGTTGCCAGGGCAAGCATGGGCATGGCAGGGGGCTGGAGGGCGCCAGGACCCGCCCACTTCCGCTTTGGGGGCCAGCAACAGTTGCCAGGGCAAGCCTGGGCATGGCAGGGGGCTGGAGGGTGTCAGGACCCGCCCACTTCCGCTTTGGGGCCCAGCAACAGTTGCCAGGGCAAGCCTGGGCATGGCAGGAAGCTGGAGGACGGTAGGACCAGCCCACTTCCGCTTTGGTGCCCAGCAACATTTACCAGGGCAACCCTGGGCATGGCAGGGGGCTGGAGGGCGACTGGCCCCGCCCACTTCCGCTTTGGGGCCCAGCAACAGTTGCCAGGGCAAGCCTGGGCATGGCAGGGGGCTTGAGGGTCGCCTGGCCCCGCCCACTTCCTCTTTGGGGCCCAGCAAGAGTTGCCAGGGCAAGCCTGGGCATGGCAGGGGGCTGGAGGATGGTAGGACCCGCCCACTTCCGCTTTGGGGCCCAGCAACAGTTGCCAGGGCAAGCCTGGGCATGGCAGGGGGCTGGAGGACGGTAGGACCCGCCCACTTCCGCTTTGGGGCCCAGCAACAGTTGCCAGGGCAACCCTGGGCATGGCAGGGGGCTGGAGGGCGTCAGGACCCGCCCACTTCCGCTTTGGGGCCCAGCAACAGTTGCCAGGGCAAGCCTGGGCATGGCAGGGGGCTGGAGGGCGCCAGGACCCTCCCACTTCCGCTTTGGGGCCCAGCAACAGTTGCCAGGGCAACCCTGGGCATGGCAGGGGGCTGGAGGGCGTCAGGACCCGCCCACTTCCGCTTTGGGGCCCAGCAACAGTTGCCAGGGCAAGCCTGGGCATGGCAGGGGGCTGGAGGACGGTAGGACCCGCCAACTTCCGCTTTGGGGCCCAGCAACAGTTGCCAGGGCAAGCCTGGGCATGGCAGGGGGCTGGAGGGCGTCCGGACCCGCCCACTTCCGCTTTGGGGCCCAGCAAAAGTTGCCAGGGCAAGCATGGGCATGGCAGGGGGCTGGAGGGCGCCTGGCCCCGCCAACTTCAGCTTTGGGGCCCAGCAACAGTTGCCAGGGCAAGCCTGGGCATGGCAGGGGGCTTGAGGGTACCTGGCCCCGCCCACTTCCTCTTTGGGGCCCAGCAACAGTTGCCAGGGCAAGCCTGGGCATGGCAGGGGGCTGGAGGACGGTAGGACCCGCCCACTTCCGCTTTGGGGCCCAGCAACAGTTGCCAGGGCAAGCCTGGGCATGGCAGGGGGCTGGAGGGCGCCAGGACCCGCCCACTTCCGCTTTGGGGCCCAGCAACAGTTGCCAGGGCAAGCCTGGGCATGGCAGGAAGCTGGAGGGCGCCAGGACCCACCCACTTTCGCTTTGGGGCCCAGCAACAGTTGCCAGGGCAAGCCTGGGCATGGCAGGGGGCTGGAGGGCGCCAGGACCCGCCCACTTCCGCTTTGGGGCCCAGCAACAGTTGCCAGGGCAAGCCTGGGCATGGCAGGGGGCTGGAGGGCGTACGGACCCGCCCACTTCCGCTTTGGGGCCCAGCAACAGTTGCCAGGGCAAGCATGGGCATGGCAGGGGGCTGGAGGGCGTCAGGACCCGCCCACTTCCGCTTTGGGGCCCAGCAACAGTTGCCAGGGCAAGCCAGGGCATGGCAGGGGGCTGGAGGGCGCCAGGACCCGCCTACTTCTGCTTTGGGGCCCAGCAACAGTTGCCAGGGCAAGCCTGGGCATGGCAGGGAGCTGGAGGGCGCCAGGACCCACCCACTTCCGCTTTGGGGCCCAGCAACAGTTGCCAGGGCAAGCCTGGGCATGGCAGGGGGCTGGAGGGCGCCAGGACCCGCCACTTCCGCTTTGGGGCCCAGCAACAGTTGCCAGGGCAAGCCAGGGCATTGCAGGGGGCTGGAGGGTGCCAGGACCCGCCTACTTCTGCTTTGGGGCCCAGCAACAGTTGCCAGGGCAAGCCTGGGCATGGCAGGGAGCTGGAGGGCGCCAGGACCCACCCACTTCCGCTTTGGGGCCCAGCAACAGTTGCCAGGGCAAGCCTGGGCATGGCAGGGGGCTGGAGGGCGCCAGGACCCGCCCACTTCCGCTTTGGGGCCCAGCAAAAGTTGCCAGGGCAAGCATGGGCATGGCAGGGGGCTGGAGGGCGCCTGGCCCCGCCAACTTCAGCTTTGGGGCCCAGCAACAGTTGCCAGGGCAAGCCTGGGCATGGCAGGGGGCTTGAGGGTACCTGGCCCCGCCCACTTCCTCTTTGGGGCCCAGCAACAGTTGCCAGGGCAAGCCTGGGCATGGCAGGGGGCTGGAGGACGGTAGGACCCGCCCACTTCCGCTTTGGGGCCCAGCAACAGTTGCCAGGGCAAGCCTGGGCATGGCAGGGGGCTGGAGGGCGCCAGGACCCGCCCACTTCCGCTTTGGGGCCCAGCAACAGTTGCCAGGGCAAGCATTGGCATGGCAGGGGGCTGGAGGGCGCCAGGACCCGCCCACTTCCGCTTTGGGGCCCAGCAACAGTTGACAGGGCAAGCCTGGGCATGGCAGGGGGCTGGAGGGCGCCAGGACCTGCCCACTTCCGCTTTGGGGCCCAGAAACAGTTGCCAGGGCAACCCTGGGCATGGCAGGGGGCTGGAGGGCGTCAGGACCCGCCCACTTCCGCTTTGGGGCCCAGCAACAGTTGCCAGGGCAAGCCTGGGCATGGCAGGGGGCTGGAGGGCGCCAGGACCCGCCCACTTCCGCTTTGGGGCCCAGCAACAGTTGCCAGGGCAACCCTGGGCATTGCAGGGGGCTGGAGGGCGTCAGGACCCGCCCACTTCCGCTTTGGGGCCCAGCAACAGTTGCCAGGGCAAGCCTGGGCATGGCAGGGGGCTGGAGGACGGTAGGACCCGCCCACTTCCGCTTTGGGGCCCAGCAACAGTTGCCAGGGCAAGCATGGGCATGGCAGGGGGCTGGAGGGCGTCAGGACCCGCCCACTTCCGCTTTGGGGCCCAGCAACAGTTGCCAGGGCAAGCCTGGGCATGGCAGGGGGCTGGAGGACGGTAGGACCCGCCCACTTCCGCTTTGGGGCCCAGCAACAGTTGCCAGGGCAAGCATGGGCATGGCAGGGGGCTGGAGGGCGCCAGGACCCGCCCACTTCCGCTTTGGGGGCCAGCAACAGTTGCCAGGGCAAGCCTGGGTATGGCAGGGGGCTGGAGGGTGTCAGGACCCGCCCACTTCCGCTTTGGGGCCCAGCAACAGTTGCCAGGGCAAGCCTGGGCATGGCAGGGGGCTGGAGGACGGTAGGACCCGCCCACTTCCGCTTTGGGGCCCAGAAACAGTTGCCAGGGCAACCCTGGGCATGGCAGGGGGCTGGAGGGCGTCAGGACCCGCCCACTTCCGCTTTGGGGCCCAGCAACAGTTGCCAGGGCAAGCCTGGGCATGGCAGGGGGCTGGAGTACGGTAGGACCCGCCAACTTCCGCTTTGGGGCCCAGCAACAGTTGCCAGGGCAACCCTGGGCATGGCAGGGGGCTGGAGGGCGTCAGGACCCGCCCACTTCCGCTTTGGGGCCCAGCAACAGTTGCCAGGGCAAGCCTGGGCATGGCAGGGGGCTGGAGTACGGTAGGACCCGCCAACTTCCGCTTTGGGGCCCAGCAACAGTTGCCAGGGCAAGCCTTGGCATGGCAGGGGGCTGGAGGGCGTCAGGACCCGCCCACTTCCGCTTTGGGGCCCAGCAACAGTTGCCAGGGCAAGCCTGGGCATGGCAGGGGGCTGGAGGGCGCCAGGACCCGCCTACTTCCGCTTTGGGGCCCAGCAACAGTTGCCAGGGCAACCCTGGGCATGGCAGGGGGCTGGAGGGCGTCAGGACCCGCCCACTTCCGCTTTGGGGCCCAGCAACAGTTGCCAGGGCAAGCATGGGCATGGCAGGGGGCTGGAGGGCGTCAGGACCCGCCCACTTCCGCTTTGGGGCCCAGCAACAGTTGCCAGGGCAAGCCTGGGCATGGCAGGGGGCTGGAGGACGGTAGGACCCGCCCACTTCCGCTTTGGGGCCCAGAAACAGTTGCCAGGGCAACCCTGGGCATGGCAGGGGGCTGGAGGGCGTCAGGACCCGCCCACTTCCGCTTTGGGGCCCAGCAACAGTTGCCAGGGCAAGCCTGGGCATGGCAGGGGGCTGGAGTACGGTAGGACCCGCCAACTTCCGCTTTGGGGCCCAGCAACAGTTGCCAGGGCAACCCTGGGCATGGCAGGGGGCTGGAGGGCGTCAGGACCCGCCCACTTCCGCTTTGGGGCCCAGCAACAGTTGCCAGGGCAAGCCTGGGCATGGCAGGGGGCTGGAGTACGGTAGGACCCGCCAACTTCCGCTTTGGGGCCCAGCAACAGTTGCCAGGGCAAGCCTTGGCATGGCAGGGGGCTGGAGGGCGTCAGGACCCGCCCACTTCCGCTTTGGGGCCCAGCAACAGTTGCCAGGGCAAGCCTGGGCATGGCAGGGGGCTGGAGGGCGCCAGGACCCGCCTACTTCCGCTTTGGGGCCCAGCAACAGTTGCCAGGGCAACCCTGGGCATGGCAGGGGGCTGGAGGGCGTCAGGACCCGCCCACTTCCGCTTTGGGGCCCAGCAACAGTTGCCAGGGCAAGCATGGGCATGGCAGGGGGCTGGAGGGCGTCAGGACCCGCCCACTTCCGCTTTGGGGCCCAGCAACAGTTGCCAGGGCAAGCCTGGGCATGGCAGGGGGCTGGAGGACGGTAGGACCCGCCCACTTCCGCTTTGGGGCCCAGCAACAGTTGCCAGGGCAAGCATGGGCATGGCAGGGGGCTGGAGGGCGCCAGGACCCGCCCACTTCCGCTTTGGGGGCCAGCAACAGTTGCCAGGGCAAGCCTGGGCATGGCAGGGGGCTGGAGGGTGTCAGGACCCGCCCACTTCCGCTTTGGGGCCCAGCAACAGTTGCCAGGGCAAGCCTGGGCATGGCAGGAAGCTGGAGGACGGTAGGACCAGCCCACTTCCGCTTTGGTGCCCAGCAACATTTACCAGGGCAACCCTGGGCATGGCAGGGGGCTGGAGGGCATCAGGACCCGCCCACTTCCGATTTGGGGCCCAGCAACAGTTGCCAGGGCAAGCCTGGGCATGGCAGGGGGCTGGAGGGCGTCAGGACCCGCCCACTTCCGCTTTGGGCCCGCAACAGTTGGCAGGGCAAGCCTTGGCATGGCAGGGGGCTGGAGGGCGTCAGGACCCGCCCACTTCCGCTTTGGGGCCCAGCAACAGTTGCCAGGGCAAGCCTGGGCATGGCAGGGGGCTGGAGGGCGCCAGGACCCGCCCACTTCCGCTTTGGGGCCCAGCAACAGTTGCCAGGGCAACCCTGGGCATGGCAGGGGGCTGGAGGGCGTCAGGACCCGCCCACTTCCGCTTTGGGGCCACGCAACAGTTGCCAGAGCAAGCCTGGGCATGGCAGGGGGCTGGAGGCTGTCAGGACCCGCCCACTTCCGCTTTGGGGCCCAGCAACAGTTGCCAGGGCAACCCTGGGCATGGCAGGGGGCTGGAGGGCATCAGGACCCGCCCACTTCCGATTTGGGGCCCAGCAACAGTTGCCAGGGCAAGCCTGGGCATGGCAGGGGGATGGAGGGCGCCAGGACCCGCCCACTTCCGCTTTGGGGCCCAGCAACAGTTGCCAGGGCAAGCCTGGGCATGGCAGGGGGCTGGAGGGCGTCAGGACCCGCCCACTTCCGCTTTGGGCCCCGCAACAGTTGCCAGGGCAAGCCTTGGCATGGCAGGGGGCTGGAGGGCGTCAGGACCCGCCCACTTCCGCTTTGGGGCCCAGCAACAGTTGCCAGGGCAAGCCTGGGCATGGCAGGGGGCTGGAGGGCGCCAGGACCCGCCTACTTCCGCTTTGGGGCCCAGCAACAGTTGCCAGGGCAACCCTGGGCATGGCAGGGGGCTGGAGGGCGTCAGGACCCGCCCACTTCCGCTTTGGGGCCCAGCAACAGTTGCCAGGGCAAGCATGGGCATGGCAGGGGGCTGGAGGTCGTCAGGACCCGCCCACTTCCGCTTTGGGGCCCAGCAACAGTTGCCAGGGCAAGCCTGGGCATGGCAGGGGGCTGGAGGACGGTAGGACCCGCCCACTTCCGCTTTGGGGCCCAGCAACAGTTGCCAGGGCAAGCATGGGCATGGCAGGGGGCTGGAGGGCGCCAGGACCCGCCCACTTCCGCTTTGGGGGCCAGCAACAGTTGCCAGGGCAAGCCTGGGCATGGCAGGGGGCTGGAGGGCGCCAGGACCCGCCCACTTCCGCTTTGGGGCCCAGCAACAGTTGCCAGGGCAACCCTGGGCATGGCAGGGGGCTGGAGGGCGTCAGGACCCGCCCACTTCCGCTTTGGGGCCCAGCAACAGTTGCCAGGGCAAGCCTGGGCATGGCAGGGGGCTGGAGGGCGCCAGGACCCTCCCACTTCCGCTTTGGGGCCCAGCAACAGTTGCCAGGGCAACCCTGGGCATGGCAGGGGGCTGGAGGGCGTCAGGACCCGCCCACTTCCGCTTTGGGGCCCAGCAACAGTTGCCAGGGCAAGCCTGGGCATGGCAGGGGGCTGGAGTACGGTAGGACCCGCCAACTTCCGCTTTGGGGCCCAGCAACAGTTGCCAGGGCAAGCCTGGGCATGGCAGGGGGCTGGAGGGCGTCCGGACCCGCCCACTTCCGCTTTGGGGCCCAGCAAAAGTTGCCAGGGCAAGCATGGGCATGGCAGGGGGCTGGAGGGCGCCTGGCCCCGCCAACTTCAGCTTTGGGGCCCAGCAACAGTTGCCAGGGCAAGCCTGGGCATGGCAGGGGGCTTGAGGGTACCTGGCCCCGCCCACTTCCTCTTTGGGGCCCAGCAACAGTTGCCAGGGCAAGCCTGGGCATGGCAGGGGGCTGGAGGACGGTAGGACCCGCCCACTTCCGCTTTGGGGCCCAGCAACAGTTGCCAGGGCAAGCCTGGGCATGGCAGGGGGCTGGAGGGCGCCAGGACCCGCCCACTTCCGCTTTGGGGCCCAGCAACAGTTGCCAGGGCAAGCATTGGCAGGGCAGGGGGCTGGAGGGCGCCAGGACCCGCCCACTTCCGCTTTGGGGCCCAGCAACAGTTGCCAGGGCAAGCCTGGGCATGGCAGGGGGCTGGAGGGCGCCAGGACCCGCCCACTTCCGCTTTGGGGCCCAGCAACAGTTGCAAGGGCAACCCTGGGCATGGCAGGGGGCTGGAGGGCGTCAGGACCCGCCCACTTCCGCTTTGGGGCCCAGCAACAGTTGCCAGGGCAAGCCTGGGCATGGCAGGGGGCTGGAGGGCGTACGGACCCGCCCACTTCCGCTTTGGGGCCCAGCAACAGTTGCCAGGGCAAGCATGGGCATGGCAGGGGGCTGGAGGGCGTCAGGACCCGCCCACTTCCGCTTTGGGGCCCAGCAACAGTTGCCAGGGCAAGCCAGGGCATGGCAGGGGGCTGGAGGGCGCCAGGACCCGCCTACTTCTGCTTTGGGGCCCAGCAACAGTTGCCAGGGCAAGCCTGGGCATGGCAGGGGGCTGGAGGGCGCCAGGACCCGCCCACTTCCGCTTTGGGGCCCAGCAACAGTTGCCAGGGCAACCCTGGGCATGGCAGGGGGCTGGAGGGTGTCAGGACCCGCCCACTTCCGCTTTGGGGCCACGCAACAGTTGCCAGAGCAAGCCTGGGCATGGCAGGGGGCTGGAGGCTGTCAGGACCCGCCCACTTCCGCTTTGGGGCCCAGCAACAGTTGCCAGGGCAACCCTGGGCATGGCAGGGGGCTGGAGGGCATCAGGACCCGCCCACTTCCGATTTGGGGCCCAGCAACAGTTGCCAGGGCAAGCCTGGGCATGGCAGGGGGCTGGAGGGCGCCAGGACCCGCCTACTTCCGCTTTGGGGCCCAGCAACAGTTGCCAGGGCAACCCTGGGCATGGCAGGGGGCTGGAGGGCGTCAGGACCCGCCCACTTCCGCTTTGGGGCCCATCAACAGTTGCCAGGGCAAGCATGGGCATGGCAGGGGGCTGGAGGGCGTCAGGACCCGCCCACTTCCGCTTTGGGGCCCAGCAACAGTTGCCAGGGCAAGCCTGGGCATGGCAGGGGGCTGGAGGACGGTAGGACCCGCCCACTTCCGCTTTGGGGCCCAGCAACAGTTGCCAGGGCAAGCATGGGCATGGCAGGGGGCTGGAGGGCGCCAGGACCCGCCCACTTCCGCTTTGGGGGCCAGCAACAGTTGCCAGGGCAAGCCTGGGCATGGCAGGGGGCTGGAGGGTGTCAGGACCCGCCCACTTCCGCTTTGGGGCCCAGCAACAGTTGCCAGGGCAAGCCTGGGCATGGCAGGAAGCTGGAGGACGGTAGGACCAGCCCACTTCCGCTTTGGTGCCCAGCAACATTTACCAGGGCAACCCTGGGCATGGCAGGGGGCTGGAGGGCGACTGGCCCCGCCCACTTCCGCTTTGGGGCCCAGCAACAGTTGCCAGGGCAAGCCTGGGCATGGCAGGGGGCTTGAGGGTCGCCTGGCCCCGCCCACTTCCTCTTTGGGGCCCAGCAAGAGTTGCCAGGGCAAGCCTGGGCATGGCAGGGGGCTGGAGGATGGTAGGACCCGCCCACTTCCGCTTTGGGGCCCAGCAACAGTTGCCAGGGCAAGCCTGGGCATGGCAGGGGGCTGGAGGACGGTAGGACCCGCCCACTTCCGCTTTGGGGCCCAGCAACAGTTGCCAGGGCAACCCTGGGCATGGCAGGGGGCTGGAGGGCGTCAGGACCCGCCCACTTCCGCTTTGGGGCCCAGCAACAGTTGCCAGGGCAAGCCTGGGCATGGCAGGGGGCTGGAGGGCGCCAGGACCCTCCCACTTCCGCTTTGGGGCCCAGCAACAGTTGCCAGGGCAACCCTGGGCATGGCAGGGGGCTGGAGGGCGTCAGGACCCGCCCACTTCCGCTTTGGGGCCCAGCAACAGTTGCCAGGGCAAGCCTGGGCATGGCAGGGGGCTGGAGGACGGTAGGACCCGCCAACTTCCGCTTTGGGGCCCAGCAACAGTTGCCAGGGCAAGCCTGGGCATGGCAGGGGGCTGGAGGGCGTCCGGACCCGCCCACTTCCGCTTTGGGGCCCAGCAAAAGTTGCCAGGGCAAGCATGGGCATGGCAGGGGGCTGGAGGGCGCCTGGCCCCGCCAACTTCAGCTTTGGGGCCCAGCAACAGTTGCCAGGGCAAGCCTGGGCATGGCAGGGGGCTTGAGGGTACCTGGCCCCGCCCACTTCCTCTTTGGGGCCCAGCAACAGTTGCCAGGGCAAGCCTGGGCATGGCAGGGGGCTGGAGGACGGTAGGACCCGCCCACTTCCGCTTTGGGGCCCAGCAACAGTTGCCAGGGCAAGCCTGGGCATGGCAGGGGGCTGGAGGGCGCCAGGACCCGCCCACTTCCGCTTTGGGGCCCAGCAACAGTTGCCAGGGCAAGCCTGGGCATGGCAGGAAGCTGGAGGGCGCCAGGACCCACCCACTTTCGCTTTGGGGCCCAGCAACAGTTGCCAGGGCAAGCCTGGGCATGGCAGGGGGCTGGAGGGCGCCAGGACCCGCCCACTTCCGCTTTGGGGCCCAGCAACAGTTGCCAGGGCAAGCCTGGGCATGGCAGGGGGCTGGAGGGCGTACGGACCCGCCCACTTCCGCTTTGGGGCCCAGCAACAGTTGCCAGGGCAAGCATGGGCATGGCAGGGGGCTGGAGGGCGTCAGGACCCGCCCACTTCCGCTTTGGGGCCCAGCAACAGTTGCCAGGGCAAGCCAGGGCATGGCAGGGGGCTGGAGGGCGCCAGGACCCGCCTACTTCTGCTTTGGGGCCCAGCAACAGTTGCCAGGGCAAGCCTGGGCATGGCAGGGAGCTGGAGGGCGCCAGGACCCACCCACTTCCGCTTTGGGGCCCAGCAACAGTTGCCAGGGCAAGCCTGGGCATGGCAGGGGGCTGGAGGGCGCCAGGACCCGCCACTTCCGCTTTGGGGCCCAGCAACAGTTGCCAGGGCAAGCCAGGGCATTGCAGGGGGCTGGAGGGTGCCAGGACCCGCCTACTTCTGCTTTGGGGCCCAGCAACAGTTGCCAGGGCAAGCCTGGGCATGGCAGGGAGCTGGAGGGCGCCAGGACCCACCCACTTCCGCTTTGGGGCCCAGCAACAGTTGCCAGGGCAAGCCTGGGCATGGCAGGGGGCTGGAGGGCGCCAGGACCCGCCCACTTCCGCTTTGGGGCCCAGCAAAAGTTGCCAGGGCAAGCATGGGCATGGCAGGGGGCTGGAGGGCGCCTGGCCCCGCCAACTTCAGCTTTGGGGCCCAGCAACAGTTGCCAGGGCAAGCCTGGGCATGGCAGGGGGCTTGAGGGTACCTGGCCCCGCCCACTTCCTCTTTGGGGCCCAGCAACAGTTGCCAGGGCAAGCCTGGGCATGGCAGGGGGCTGGAGGACGGTAGGACCCGCCCACTTCCGCTTTGGGGCCCAGCAACAGTTGCCAGGGCAAGCCTGGGCATGGCAGGGGGCTGGAGGGCGCCAGGACCCGCCCACTTCCGCTTTGGGGCCCAGCAACAGTTGCCAGGGCAAGCATTGGCATGGCAGGGGGCTGGAGGGCGTCAGGACCCGCCCACTTCCGCTTTGGGGCCCAGCAACAGTTGCCAGGGCAAGCCTGGGCATGGCAGGGGGCTGGAGGGCGCCAGGACCCGCCCACTTCCGCTTTGGGGCCCAGCAACAGTTGCCAGGGCAACCCTGGGCATTGCAGGGGGCTGGAGGGCGTCAGGACCCGCCCACTTCCGCTTTGGGGCCCAGCAACAGTTGCCAGGGCAAGCCTGGGCATGGCAGGGGGCTGGAGGACGGTAGGACCCGCCCACTTCCGCTTTGGGGCCCAGCAACAGTTGCCAGGGCAAGCATGGGCATGGCAGGGGGCTGGAGGGCGTCAGGACCCGCCCACTTCCGCTTTGGGGCCCAGCAACAGTTGCCAGGGCAAGCCTGGGCATGGCAGGGGGCTGGAGGACGGTAGGACCCGCCCACTTCCGCTTTGGGGCCCAGCAACAGTTGCCAGGGCAAGCATGGGCATGGCAGGGGGCTGGAGGGCGCCAGGACCCGCCCACTTCCGCTTTGGGGGCCAGCAACAGTTGCCAGGGCAAGCCTGGGTATGGCAGGGGGCTGGAGGGTGTCAGGACCCGCCCACTTCCGCTTTGGGGCCCAGCAACAGTTGCCAGGGCAAGCCTGGGCATGGCAGGGGGCTGGAGGACGGTAGGACCCGCCCACTTCCGCTTTGGGGCCCAGAAACAGTTGCCAGGGCAACCCTGGGCATGGCAGGGGGCTGGAGGGCGTCAGGACCCGCCCACTTCCGCTTTGGGGCCCAGCAACAGTTGCCAGGGCAAGCCTGGGCATGGCAGGGGGCTGGAGTACGGTAGGACCCGCCAACTTCCGCTTTGGGGCCCAGCAACAGTTGCCAGGGCAACCCTGGGCATGGCAGGGGGCTGGAGGGCGTCAGGACCCGCCCACTTCCGCTTTGGGGCCCAGCAACAGTTGCCAGGGCAAGCCTGGGCATGGCAGGGGGCTGGAGTACGGTAGGACCCGCCAACTTCCGCTTTGGGGCCCAGCAACAGTTGCCAGGGCAAGCCTTGGCATGGCAGGGGGCTGGAGGGCGTCAGGACCCGCCCACTTCCGCTTTGGGGCCCAGCAACAGTTGCCAGGGCAAGCCTGGGCATGGCAGGGGGCTGGAGGGCGCCAGGACCCGCCTACTTCCGCTTTGGGGCCCAGCAACAGTTGCCAGGGCAACCCTGGGCATGGCAGGGGGCTGGAGGGCGTCAGGACCCGCCCACTTCCGCTTTGGGGCCCAGCAACAGTTGCCAGGGCAAGCATGGGCATGGCAGGGGGCTGGAGGGCGTCAGGACCCGCCCACTTCCGCTTTGGGGCCCAGCAACAGTTGCCAGGGCAAGCCTGGGCATGGCAGGGGGCTGGAGGACGGTAGGACCCGCCCACTTCCGCTTTGGGGCCCAGAAACAGTTGCCAGGGCAACCCTGGGCATGGCAGGGGGCTGGAGGGCGTCAGGACCCGCCCACTTCCGCTTTGGGGCCCAGCAACAGTTGCCAGGGCAAGCCTGGGCATGGCAGGGGGCTGGAGTACGGTAGGACCCGCCAACTTCCGCTTTGGGGCCCAGCAACAGTTGCCAGGGCAACCCTGGGCATGGCAGGGGGCTGGAGGGCGTCAGGACCCGCCCACTTCCGCTTTGGGGCCCAGCAACAGTTGCCAGGGCAAGCCTGGGCATGGCAGGGGGCTGGAGTACGGTAGGACCCGCCAACTTCCGCTTTGGGGCCCAGCAACAGTTGCCAGGGCAAGCCTTGGCATGGCAGGGGGCTGGAGGGCGTCAGGACCCGCCCACTTCCGCTTTGGGGCCCAGCAACAGTTGCCAGGGCAAGCCTGGGCATGGCAGGGGGCTGGAGGGCGCCAGGACCCGCCTACTTCCGCTTTGGGGCCCAGCAACAGTTGCCAGGGCAACCCTGGGCATGGCAGGGGGCTGGAGGGCGCCAGGACCCGCCCACTTCCGCTTTGGGGCCCAGCAACAGTTGCCAGGGCAACCCTGGGCATTGCAGGGGGCTGGAGGGCGTCAGGACCCGCCCACTTCCGCTTTGGGGCCCAGCAACAGTTGCCAGGGCAAGCCTGGGCATGGCAGGGGGCTGGAGGACGGTAGGACCCGCCCACTTCCGCTTTGGGGCCCAGCAACAGTTGCCAGGGCAAGCATGGGCATGGCAGGGGGCTGGAGGGCGTCAGGACCCGCCCACTTCCGCTTTGGGGCCCAGCAACAGTTGCCAGGGCAAGCCTGGGCATGGCAGGGGGCTGGAGGACGGTAGGACCCGCCCACTTCCGCTTTGGGGCCCAGCAACAGTTGCCAGGGCAAGCATGGGCATGGCAGGGGGCTGGAGGGCGCCAGGACCCGCCCACTTCCGCTTTGGGGGCCAGCAACAGTTGCCAGGGCAAGCCTGGGTATGGCAGGGGGCTGGAGGGTGTCAGGACCCGCCCACTTCCGCTTTGGGGCCCAGCAACAGTTGCCAGGGCAAGCCTGGGCATGGCAGGGGGCTGGAGGACGGTAGGACCCGCCCACTTCCGCTTTGGGGCCCAGAAACAGTTGCCAGGGCAACCCTGGGCATGGCAGGGGGCTGGAGGGCGTCAGGACCCGCCCACTTCCGCTTTGGGGCCCAGCAACAGTTGCCAGGGCAAGCCTGGGCATGGCAGGGGGCTGGAGTACGGTAGGACCCGCCAACTTCCGCTTTGGGGCCCAGCAACAGTTGCCAGGGCAACCCTGGGCATGGCAGGGGGCTGGAGGGCGTCAGGACCCGCCCACTTCCGCTTTGGGGCCCAGCAACAGTTGCCAGGGCAAGCCTGGGCATGGCAGGGGGCTGGAGTACGGTAGGACCCGCCAACTTCCGCTTTGGGGCCCAGCAACAGTTGCCAGGGCAAGCCTTGGCATGGCAGGGGGCTGGAGGGCGTCAGGACCCGCCCACTTCCGCTTTGGGGCCCAGCAACAGTTGCCAGGGCAAGCCTGGGCATGGCAGGGGGCTGGAGGGCGCCAGGACCCGCCTACTTCCGCTTTGGGGCCCAGCAACAGTTGCCAGGGCAACCCTGGGCATGGCAGGGGGCTGGAGGGCGTCAGGACCCGCCCACTTCCGCTTTGGGGCCCAGCAACAGTTGCCAGGGCAAGCATGGGCATGGCAGGGGGCTGGAGGGCGTCAGGACCCGCCCACTTCCGCTTTGGGGCCCAGCAACAGTTGCCAGGGCAAGCCTGGGCATGGCAGGGGGCTGGAGGACGGTAGGACCCGCCCACTTCCGCTTTGGGGCCCAGAAACAGTTGCCAGGGCAACCCTGGGCATGGCAGGGGGCTGGAGGGCGTCAGGACCCGCCCACTTCCGCTTTGGGGCCCAGCAACAGTTGCCAGGGCAAGCCTGGGCATGGCAGGGGGCTGGAGTACGGTAGGACCCGCCAACTTCCGCTTTGGGGCCCAGCAACAGTTGCCAGGGCAACCCTGGGCATGGCAGGGGGCTGGAGGGCGTCAGGACCCGCCCACTTCCGCTTTGGGGCCCAGCAACAGTTGCCAGGGCAAGCCTGGGCATGGCAGGGGGCTGGAGTACGGTAGGACCCGCCAACTTCCGCTTTGGGGCCCAGCAACAGTTGCCAGGGCAAGCCTTGGCATGGCAGGGGGCTGGAGGGCGTCAGGACCCGCCCACTTCCGCTTTGGGGCCCAGCAACAGTTGCCAGGGCAAGCCTGGGCATGGCAGGGGGCTGGAGGGCGCCAGGACCCGCCTACTTCCGCTTTGGGGCCCAGCAACAGTTGCCAGGGCAACCCTGGGCATGGCAGGGGGCTGGAGGGCGTCAGGACCCGCCCACTTCCGCTTTGGGGCCCAGCAACAGTTGCCAGGGCAAGCATGGGCATGGCAGGGGGCTGGAGGGCGTCAGGACCCGCCCACTTCCGCTTTGGGGCCCAGCAACAGTTGCCAGGGCAAGCCTGGGCATGGCAGGGGGCTGGAGGACGGTAGGACCCGCCCACTTCCGCTTTGGGGCCCAGCAACAGTTGCCAGGGCAAGCATGGGCATGGCAGGGGGCTGGAGGGCGCCAGGACCCGCCCACTTCCGCTTTGGGGGCCAGCAACAGTTGCCAGGGCAAGCCTGGGCATGGCAGGGGGCTGGAGGGTGTCAGGACCCGCCCACTTCCGCTTTGGGGCCCAGCAACAGTTGCCAGGGCAAGCCTGGGCATGGCAGGAAGCTGGAGGACGGTAGGACCAGCCCACTTCCGCTTTGGTGCCCAGCAACATTTACCAGGGCAACCCTGGGCATGGCAGGGGGCTGGAGGGCATCAGGACCCGCCCACTTCCGATTTGGGGCCCAGCAACAGTTGCCAGGGCAAGCCTGGGCATGGCAGGGGGCTGGAGGGCGTCAGGACCCGCCCACTTCCGCTTTGGGCCCGCAACAGTTGGCAGGGCAAGCCTTGGCATGGCAGGGGGCTGGAGGGCGTCAGGACCCGCCCACTTCCGCTTTGGGGCCCAGCAACAGTTGCCAGGGCAAGCCTGGGCATGGCAGGGGGCTGGAGGGCGCCAGGACCCGCCCACTTCCGCTTTGGGGCCCAGCAACAGTTGCCAGGGCAACCCTGGGCATGGCAGGGGGCTGGAGGGCGTCAGGACCCGCCCACTTCCGCTTTGGGGCCACGCAACAGTTGCCAGAGCAAGCCTGGGCATGGCAGGGGGCTGGAGGCTGTCAGGACCCGCCCACTTCCGCTTTGGGGCCCAGCAACAGTTGCCAGGGCAACCCTGGGCATGGCAGGGGGCTGGAGGGCATCAGGACCCGCCCACTTCCGATTTGGGGCCCAGCAACAGTTGCCAGGGCAAGCCTGGGCATGGCAGGGGGATGGAGGGCGCCAGGACCCGCCCACTTCCGCTTTGGGGCCCAGCAACAGTTGCCAGGGCAAGCCTGGGCATGGCAGGGGGCTGGAGGGCGTCAGGACCCGCCCACTTCCGCTTTGGGCCCCGCAACAGTTGCCAGGGCAAGCCTTGGCATGGCAGGGGGCTGGAGGGCGTCAGGACCCGCCCACTTCCGCTTTGGGGCCCAGCAACAGTTGCCAGGGCAAGCCTGGGCATGGCAGGGGGCTGGAGGGCGCCAGGACCCGCCTACTTCCGCTTTGGGGCCCAGCAACAGTTGCCAGGGCAACCCTGGGCATGGCAGGGGGCTGGAGGGCGTCAGGACCCGCCCACTTCCGCTTTGGGGCCCAGCAACAGTTGCCAGGGCAAGCATGGGCATGGCAGGGGGCTGGAGGTCGTCAGGACCCGCCCACTTCCGCTTTGGGGCCCAGCAACAGTTGCCAGGGCAAGCCTGGGCATGGCAGGGGGCTGGAGGACGGTAGGACCCGCCCACTTCCGCTTTGGGGCCCAGCAACAGTTGCCAGGGCAAGCATGGGCATGGCAGGGGGCTGGAGGGCGCCAGGACCCGCCCACTTCCGCTTTGGGGGCCAGCAACAGTTGCCAGGGCAAGCCTGGGCATGGCAGGGGGCTGGAGGGTGTCAGGACCCGCCCACTTCCGCTTTGGGGCCCAGCAACAGTTGCCAGGGCAAGCCTGGGCATGGCAGGAAGCTGGAGGACGGTAGGACCAGCCCACTTCCGCTTTGGTGCCCAGCAACATTTACCAGGGCAACCCTGGGCATGGCAGGGGGCTGGAGGGCGACTGGCCCCGCCCACTTCCGCTTTGGGGCCCAGCAACAGTTGCCAGGGCAAGCCTGGGCATGGCAGGGGGCTTGAGGGTCACCTGGCCCCGCCCACTTCCTCTTTGGGGCCCAGCAATAGTTGCCAGGGCAAGCCTGGGCATGGCAGGGGGCTGGAGGATGGTAGGACCCGCCCACTTCCGCTTTGGGGCCCAGCAACAGTTGCCAGGGCAAGCCTGGGCATGGCAGGGGGCTGGAGGACGGTAGGACCCGCCCACTTCCGCTTTGGGGCCCAGCAACAGTTGCCAGGGCAACCCTGGGCATGGCAGGGGGCTGGAGGGCGTCAGGACCCGCCCACTTCCGCTTTGGGGCCCAGCAACAGTTGCCAGGGCAAGCCTGGGCATGGCAGGGGGCTGGAGGGCGCCAGGACCCTCCCACTTCCGCTTTGGGGCCCAGCAACAGTTGCCAGGGCAACCCTGGGCATGGCAGGGGGCTGGAGGGCGTCAGGACCCGCCCACTTCCGCTTTGGGGCCCAGCAACAGTTGCCAGGGCAAGCCTGGGCATGGCAGGGGGCTGGAGTACGGTAGGACCCGCCAACTTCCGCTTTGGGGCCCAGCAACAGTTGCCAGGGCAAGCCTGGGCATGGCAGGGGGCTGGAGGGCGTCCGGACCCGCCCACTTCCGCTTTGGGGCCCAGCAAAAGTTGCCAGGGCAAGCATGGGCATGGCAGGGGGCTGGAGGGCGCCTGGCCCCGCCAACTTCAGCTTTGGGGCCCAGCAACAGTTGCCAGGGCAAGCCTGGGCATGGCAGGGGGCTTGAGGGTACCTGGCCCCGCCCACTTCCTCTTTGGGGCCCAGCAACAGTTGCCAGGGCAAGCCTGGGCATGGCAGGGGGCTGGAGGACGGTAGGACCCGCCCACTTCCGCTTTGGGGCCCAGCAACAGTTGCCAGGGCAAGCCTGGGCATGACAGGGGGCTGGAGGGCGCCAGGACCCGCCCACTTCCGCTTTGGGGCCCAGCAACAGTTGCCAGGGCAAGCCTGGGCATGGCAGGAAGCTGGAGGGCGCCAGGACCCACCCACTTTCGCTTTGGGGCCCAGCAACAGTTGCCAGGGCAAGCCTGGGCATGGCAGGGGGCTGGAGGGCGCCAGGACCCGCCCACTTCCGCTTTGGGGCCCAGCAACAGTTGCCAGGTCAAGCATTGGCATGGCAGGGGGCTGGAGGGCGCCAGGACCCGCCCACTTCCGCTTTGGGGCCCAGCAACAGTTGCCAGGGCAAGCCTGGGCATGGCAGGGGGCTGGAGGGCGCCAGGACCCGCCCACTTCCGCTTTGGGGCCCAGCAACAGTTGCAAGGGCAACCCTGGGCATGGCAGGGGGCTGGAGGGCGTCAGGACCCGCCCACTTCCGCTTTGGGGCCCAGCAACAGTTGCCAGGGCAAGCCTGGGCATGGCAGGGGGCTGGAGGGCGTACGGACCCGCCCACTTCCGCTTTGGGGCCCAGCAACAGTTGCCAGGGCAAGCATGGGCATGGCAGGGGGCTGGAGGGCGTCAGGACCCGCCCACTTCCGCTTTGGGGCCCAGCAACAGTTGCCAGGGCAAGCCAGGGCATGGCAGGGGGCTGGAGGGCGCCAGGACCCGCCTACTTCTGCTTTGGGGCCCAGCAACAGTTGCCAGGGCAAGCCTGGGCATGGCAGGGGGCTGGAGGGCGCCAGGACCCGCCCACTTCCGCTTTGGGGCCCAGCAACAGTTGCCAGGGCAACCCTGGGCATGGCAGGGGGCTGGAGGGCGTCAGGACCCGCCCACTTCCGCTTTGGGGCCACGCAACAGTTGCCAGAGCAAGCCTGGGCATGGCAGGGGGCTGGAGGCTGTCAGGACCCGCCCACTTCCGCTTTGGGGCCCAGCAACAGTTGCCAGGGCAACCCTGGGCATGGCAGGGGGCTGGAGGGCATCAGGACCCGCCCACTTCCGATTTGGGGCCCAGCAACAGTTGCCAGGGCAAGCCTGGGCATGGCAGGGGGCTGGAGGGCGCCAGGACCCGCCTACTTCCGCTTTGGGGCCCAGCAACAGTTGCCAGGGCAACCCTGGGCATGGCAGGGGGCTGGAGGGCGTCAGGACCCGCCCACTTCCGCTTTGGGGCCCAGCAACAGTTGCCAGGGCAAGCATAGGCATGGCAGGGGGCTGGAGGGCGTCCGGACCCGCCCACTTCCGCTTTGGGGCCCAGCAACAGTTGCCAGGGCAAGCCTGGGCATGGCAGGGGGCTGGAGGACGGTAGGACCCGCCCACTTCCGCTTTGGGGCCCAGCAACAGTTGCCAGGGCAAGCATGGGCATGGCAGGGGGCTGGAGGGCGCCAGGACCCGCCCACTTCCGCTTTGGGGGCCAGCAACAGTTGCCAGGGCAAGCCTGGGCATGGCAGGGGGCTGGAGGGTGTCAGGACCCGCCCACTTCCGCTTTGGGGCCCAGCAACAGTTGCCAGGGCAAGCCTGGGCATGGCAGGAAGCTGGAGGACGGTAGGACCAGCCCACTTCCGCTTTGGTGCCCAGCAACATTTACCAGGGCAACCCTGGGCATGGCAGGGGGCTGGAGGGCGACTGGCCCCGCCCACTTCCGCTTTGGGGCCCAGCAACAGTTGCCAGGGCAAGCCTGGGCATGGCAGGGGGCTTGAGGGTCGCCTGGCCCCGCCCACTTCCTCTTTGGGGCCCAGCAAGAGTTGCCAGGGCAAGCCTGGGCATGGCAGGGGGCTGGAGGATGGTAGGACCCGCCCACTTCCGCTTTGGGGCCCAGCAACAGTTGCCAGGGCAAGCCTGGGCATGGCAGGGGGCTGGAGGACGGTAGGACCCGCCCACTTCCGCTTTGGGGCCCAGCAACAGTTGCCAGGGCAACCCTGGGCATGGCAGGGGGCTGGAGGGCGTCAGGACCCGCCCACTTCCGCTTTGGGGCCCAGCAACAGTTGCCAGGGCAAGCCTGGGCATGGCAGGGGGCTGGAGGGCGCCAGGACCCTCCCACTTCCGCTTTGGGGCCCAGCAACAGTTGCCAGGGCAACCCTGGGCATGGCAGGGGGCTGGAGGGCGTCAGGACCCGCCCACTTCCGCTTTGGGGCCCAGCAACAGTTGCCAGGGCAAGCCTGGGCATGGCAGGGGGCTGGAGGACGGTAGGACCCGCCAACTTCCGCTTTGGGGCCCAGCAACAGTTGCCAGGGCAAGCCTGGGCATGGCAGGGGGCTGGAGGGCGTCCGGACCCGCCCACTTCCGCTTTGGGGCCCAGCAAAAGTTGCCAGGGCAAGCATGGGCATGGCAGGGGGCTGGAGGGCGCCTGGCCCCGCCAACTTCAGCTTTGGGGCCCAGCAACAGTTGCCAGGGCAAGCCTGGGCATGGCAGGGGGCTTGAGGGTACCTGGCCCCGCCCACTTCCTCTTTGGGGCCCAGCAACAGTTGCCAGGGCAAGCCTGGGCATGGCAGGGGGCTGGAGGACGGTAGGACCCGCCCACTTCCGCTTTGGGGCCCAGCAACAGTTGCCAGGGCAAGCCTGGGCATGGCAGGGGGCTGGAGGGCGCCAGGACCCGCCCACTTCCGCTTTGGGGCCCAGCAACAGTTGCCAGGGCAAGCCTGGGCATGGCAGGAAGCTGGAGGGCGCCAGGACCCACCCACTTTCGCTTTGGGGCCCAGCAACAGTTGCCAGGGCAAGCCTGGGCATGGCAGGGGGCTGGAGGGCGCCAGGACCCGCCCACTTCCGCTTTGGGGCCCAGCAACAGTTGCCAGGGCAAGCCTGGGCATGGCAGGGGGCTGGAGGGCGTACGGACCCGCCCACTTCCGCTTTGGGGCCCAGCAACAGTTGCCAGGGCAAGCATGGGCATGGCAGGGGGCTGGAGGGCGTCAGGACCCGCCCACTTCCGCTTTGGGGCCCAGCAACAGTTGCCAGGGCAAGCCAGGGCATGGCAGGGGGCTGGAGGGCGCCAGGACCCGCCTACTTCTGCTTTGGGGCCCAGCAACAGTTGCCAGGGCAAGCCTGGGCATGGCAGGGAGCTGGAGGGCGCCAGGACCCACCCACTTCCGCTTTGGGGCCCAGCAACAGTTGCCAGGGCAAGCCTGGGCATGGCAGGGGGCTGGAGGGCGCCAGGACCCGCCACTTCCGCTTTGGGGCCCAGCAACAGTTGCCAGGGCAAGCCAGGGCATTGCAGGGGGCTGGAGGGTGCCAGGACCCGCCTACTTCTGCTTTGGGGCCCAGCAACAGTTGCCAGGGCAAGCCTGGGCATGGCAGGGAGCTGGAGGGCGCCAGGACCCACCCACTTCCGCTTTGGGGCCCAGCAACAGTTGCCAGGGCAAGCCTGGGCATGGCAGGGGGCTGGAGGGCGCCAGGACCCGCCCACTTCCGCTTTGGGGCCCAGCAAAAGTTGCCAGGGCAAGCATGGGCATGGCAGGGGGCTGGAGGGCGCCTGGCCCCGCCAACTTCAGCTTTGGGGCCCAGCAACAGTTGCCAGGGCAAGCCTGGGCATGGCAGGGGGCTTGAGGGTACCTGGCCCCGCCCACTTCCTCTTTGGGGCCCAGCAACAGTTGCCAGGGCAAGCCTGGGCATGGCAGGGGGCTGGAGGACGGTAGGACCCGCCCACTTCCGCTTTGGGGCCCAGCAACAGTTGCCAGGGCAAGCCTGGGCATGGCAGGGGGCTGGAGGGCGCCAGGACCCGCCCACTTCCGCTTTGGGGCCCAGCAACAGTTGCCAGGGCAAGCATTGGCATGGCAGGGGGCTGGAGGGCGCCAGGACCCGCCCACTTCCGCTTTGGGGCCCAGCAACAGTTGACAGGGCAAGCCTGGGCATGGCAGGGGGCTGGAGGGCGCCAGGACCTGCCCACTTCCGCTTTGGGGCCCAGAAACAGTTGCCAGGGCAACCCTGGGCATGGCAGGGGGCTGGAGGGCGTCAGGACCCGCCCCACTTCCGCTTTGGGGCCCAGCAACAGTTGCCAGGGCAAGCCTGGGCATGGCAGGGGGCTGGAGGGCGCCAGGACCCGCCCACTTCCGCTTTGGGGCCCAGCAACAGTTGCCAGGGCAACCCTGGGCATTGCAGGGGGCTGGAGGGCGTCAGGACCCGCCCACTTCCGCTTTGGGGCCCAGCAACAGTTGCCAGGGCAAGCCTGGGCATGGCAGGGGGCTGGAGGACGGTAGGACCCGCCCACTTCCGCTTTGGGGCCCAGCAACAGTTGCCAGGGCAAGCATGGGCATGGCAGGGGGCTGGAGGGCGTCAGGACCCGCCCACTTCCGCTTTGGGGCCCAGCAACAGTTGCCAGGGCAAGCCTGGGCATGGCAGGGGGCTGGAGGACGGTAGGACCCGCCCACTTCCGCTTTGGGGCCCAGCAACAGTTGCCAGGGCAAGCATGGGCATGGCAGGGGGCTGGAGGGCGTCAGGACCCGCCCACTTCCGCTTTGGGGCCCAGCAACAGTTGCCAGGGCAAGCCTGGGCATGGCAGGGGGCTGGAGGGCGTCCGGACCCGCCCACTTCCGCTTTGGGGCCCAGCAACAGTTGCCAGGGCAAGCATGGGCATGGCAGGGGGCTGGAGGGCGCCAGGACCCGCCCACTTCCGCTTTGGGGGCCAGCAACAGTTGCCAGGGCAAGCCTGGGTATGGCAGGGGGCTGGAGGGTGTCAGGACCCGCCCACTTCCGCTTTGGGGCCCAGCAACAGTTGCCAGGGCAAGCCTGGGCATGGCAGGGGGCTGGAGGACGGTAGGACCCGCCCACTTCCGCTTTGGGGCCCAGAAACAGTTGCCAGGGCAACCCTGGGCATGGCAGGGGGCTGGAGGGCGTCAGGACCCGCCCACTTCCGCTTTGGGGCCCAGCAACAGTTGCCAGGGCAAGCCTGGGCATGGCAGGGGGCTGGAGGACGGTAGGACCCGCCCACTTCCGCTTTGGGGCCCAGCAACAGTTGCCAGGGCAAGCATGGGCATGGCAGGGGGCTGGAGGGCGTCAGGACCCGCCCACTTCCGCTTTGGGGCCCAGCAACAGTTGCCAGGGCAAGCCTGGGCATGGCAGGGGGCTGGAGGACGGTAGGACCCGCCCACTTCCGCTTTGGGGCCCAGAAACAGTTGCCAGGGCAACCCTGGGCATGGCAGGGGGCTGGAGGGCGTCAGGACCCGCCCACTTCCGCTTTGGGGCCCAGCAACAGTTGCCAGGGCAAGCCTGGGCATGGCAGGGGGCTGGAGGGCGCCAGGACCCGCCCACTTCCGCTTTGGGGCCCAGCAACAGTTGCCAGGGCAACCCTGGGCATGGCAGGGGGCTGGAGGGCGTCAGGACCCGCCCACTTCCGCTTTGGGGCCCAGCAACAGTTGCCAGGGCAAGCCTGGGCATGGCAGGGGGCTGGAGGACGGTAGGACCCGCAAACTTCCGCTTTGGGGCCCAGCAACAGTTGCCAGGGCAAGCCTGGGCATGGCAGGGGGCTTGAGGGTACCTGGCCCCGCCCACTTCCTCTTTGGGGCCTAGCAACAGTTGCCAGGGCAAGCCTGGGCATGGCAGGGGGCTGGAGGATGGTAGGACCCGCCCACTTCCGCTTTGGGGCCCAGCAACAGTTGCCAGGGCAAGCCTGGGCATGGCAGGGGGCTGGAGGGCGCCAGGACCCGCCCACTTCGCTTTGGGGCCCAGCAACAGTTGCCAGGGCAAGCCTGGGCATGGCAGGAAGCTGGAGGGCGCCAGGACCCACCCACTTTCGCTTTGGGGCCCAGCAACAGTTGCCAGGGCAAGCCTGGGCATGGCAGGGGTCTGGAGGGCGCCAGGACCCGCCCACTTCCGCTTTGGGGCCCAGCAACAGTTGCCAGGGCAAGCCTGGGCATGGCAGGGGGCTGGAGGGTGTCAGGACCCGCCCACTTCCGCTTTGGGGCCCAGCAACAGTTGCCAGGGCAAGCCTGGGGATGGCAGGGGGCTGGAGGGCGTCAGGACCCGCCCACTTCCGCTTTGGGGCCCAGCAACAGTTGCCAGGGCAAGCCTGGGCATGGCAGGGGGCTGGAGGGCGCCAGGACCCGCCCACTTCCGCTTTGGGGCCCAGCAACAGTTGCCAGGGCAACCCTGGGCATGGCAGGGGGCTGGAGGGCGTCAGGACCCGCCCACTTCCGCTTTGGGGCCCAGCAACAGTTGCCAGGGCAAGCCTGGGCATGGCAGGGGGCTGGAGGACGGTAGGACCCGCAAACTTCCGCTTTGGGGCCCAGCAACAGTTGCCAGGGCAAGCCTGGGCATGGCAGGGGGCTTGAGGGTACCTGGCCCCGCCCACTTCCTCTTTGGGGCCTAGCAACAGTTGCCAGGGCAAGCCTGGGCATGGCAGGGGGCTGGAGGACGGTAGGACCCGCCCACTTCCGCTTTGGGCCCAGCAACAGTTGCCAGGGCAAGCCTGGGCATGGCAGGGGGCTGGAGGGCGCCAGGACCCGCCACTTCCGCTTTGGGGCCCAGCAACAGTTGCCAGGGCAAGCCAGGGCATTGCAGGGGGCTGGAGGGCGCCAGGACCCGCCTACTTCTGCTTTGGGGCCCAGCAACAGTTGCCAGGGCAAGCCTGGGCATGGCAGGGGGCTGGAGGACGGTAGGACCCGCCCACTTCCGCTTTGGGGCCCAGCAACAGTTGCCAGGGCAACCCTGGGCATTGCAGGGGGCTGGAGGGCGTCAGGACCCGCCCACTTCCGCTTTGGGGCCCAGCAACAGTTGCCAGGGCAAGCCTGGGCATGGCAGGGGGCTGGAGGACGGTAGGACCCGCCCACTTCCGCTTTGGGTCCCAGCAACAGTTGCCAGGGCAAGCATGGGCATGGCAGGGGGCTGGAGGGCGTCAGGACCCGCCCACTTCCGCTTTGGGGCCCAGCAACAGTTGCCAGGGCAAGCATGGGCATGGCAGGGGGCTGGAGGACGGTAGGACCCGCCCACTTCCGCTTTGGGGCCCAGAAACAGTTGCCAGGGCAACCCTGGGCATGGCAGGGGGCTGGAGGGCGTCAGGACCCGCCCACTTCCGCTTTGGGGCCCAGCAACAGTTGCCAGGGCAAGCCTGGGCATGGCAGGGGGCTGGAGGGCGCCAGGACCCGCCCACTTCCGCTTTGGGGCCCAGCAACAGTTGCCAGGGCAACCCTGGGCATGGCAGGGGGCTGGAGGGCGTCAGGACCCGCCCACTTCCGCTTTGGGGCCCAGCAACAGTTGCCAGGGCAAGCCTGGGCATGGCAGGGGGCTGGAGGACGGTAGGACCCGCAAACTTCCGCTTTGGGGCCCAGCAACAGTTGCCAGGGCAAGCCTGGGCATGGCAGGGGCTTGAGGGTACCTGGCCCCGCCCACTTCCTCTTTGGGGCCTAGCAACAGTTGCCAGGGCAAGCCTGGGCATGGCAGGGGGCTGGAGGACGGTAGGACCCGCCCACTTCCGCTTTGGGGCCCAGCAACAGTTACCAGGGCAAGCCTGGGCATGGCAGGGGGCTGGAGGGCGCCAGGACCCGCCCACTTTCGCTTTGGGGCCCAGCAACAGTTGCCAGGGCAAGCCTGGGCATGGCAGGAAGCTGGAGGGCGCCAGGACCCACCCACTTTCGCTTTGGGGCCCAGCAACAGTTGCCAGGGCAAGCCTGGGCATGGCAGGGGGCTGGAGGGTGTCAGGACCCGCCCACTTCCGCTTTGGGGCCCAGCAACAGTTGCCAGGGCAAGCCTGGGGATGGCAGGGGGCTGGAGGGCGTCAGGACCCGCCCACTTCCGCTTTGGGGCCCAGCAACAGTTGCCAGGGCAAGCCTGGGCATGGCAGGGGGCTGGAGGGCGCCAGGACCCGCCCACTTCCGCTTTGGGGCCCAGCAACAGTTGCCAGGGCAACCCTGGGCATGGCAGGGGGCTGGAGGGCGTCAGGACCCGCCCACTTCCGCTTTGGGGCCCAGCAACAGTTGCCAGGGCAAGCCTGGGCATGGCAGGGGGCTGGAGGACGGTAGGACCCGCAAACTTCCGCTTTGGGGCCCAGCAACAGTTGCCAGGGCAAGCCTGGGCATGGCAGGGGGCTTGAGGGTACCTGGCCCCGCCCACTTCCTCTTTGGGGCCTAGCAACAGTTGCCAGGGCAAGCCTGGGCATGGCAGGGGGCTGGAGGACGGTAGGACCCGCCCACTTCCGCTTTGGGGCCCAGCAACAGTTGCCAGGGCAAGCCTGGGCATGGCAGGGGGCTGGAGGGCGCCAGGACCCCGCCCACTTTCGCTTTGGGGCCCAGCAACAGTTGCCAGGGCAAGCCTGGGCATGGCAGGAAGCTGGAGGGCGCCAGGACCCACCCACTTTCGCTTTGGGGCCCAGCAACAGTTGCCAGGGCAAGCCTGGGCATGGCAGGGGGCTGGAGGGCGCCAGGACCCGCCCACTTCCGCTTTGGGGCCCAGCAACAGTTGCCAGGGCAAGCCTGGGCATGGCAGGGGGCTGGAGGGTGTCAGGACCCGCCCACTTCCGCTTTGGGGCCCAGCAACAGTTGCCAGGGCAAGCCTGGGCATAACAGGAAGCTGGAGGACGGTAGGACCAGCCCACTTCCGCTTTGGGGCCCAGCAACAGTTGCCAGGGCAAGCCTGGGCATGGCAGGGGGCTGGAGGACGGTAGGACCTGCCCACTTCCGCTTTGGGGCCCAGCAACAGTTGCCAGTGCAAGCCTGGGCATGGCAGGGGGCTGGAGGGCGTCAGGACCCGCCCACTTCCGCTTTGGGGCCCAGCAACAGTTGCCAGGGCAAGCCTGGTCATGGCAGGGGGCTGGAGGGCGCCAGGATCCGCCCACTTCCGCTTTGGGGGCCAGCAACAGTTGCCAGGGCAAGCCTGGGGATGGCAGGGGGCTGGAGGACGGTAGGACCCGCCCACTTCCGCTTTGGGGCCCAGCAACAGTTGCCAGGGCAAGCCTGGGCATGGCAGGGGGCTGGAGGGCGCAAGGACCTACCCACTTCCGCTTTGGGGCCCAGCAACAGTTA